>NW_026112038.1:192500-247794 GCF_024679095.1 Eriocheir sinensis | reverse complement strand
CAGCTACAGGAGGTGCTGGACATTGCTCGTCACTGCTCGGGAGATCGAACAGAAGCGCCGATCCGAGACAGAGGAGAAGAAAGGCAACTGAGTGCTCAAAAGTGTCTCCAAATGAGGAGTTGTTTGCAAAATGGTGGGGCTTGACTCCTTGAGTTGACCTCCAACCTGGTGTGACCTACTGTGACATGTGCCTCTTGCACTCCACCCACTGATTCTTTCCTCACCCCTCACTCCTCCCAACGCATTTTACTCTGCACCTTCACCTCTCGCCTTTACACATACATACATTTAGATTCAACATGCAAAAGGCTCAGCCCCCTAAAAATGTTCACTTCAACATGGAATAGAAAAGTGAGAGATACTATTTGAAGATATTTTTATGTTAGGTTGTCATTATAGCGCAGGGGTGGTTTAATTACAGGGAGTGTCTTCTCAGAAAAATATAATAATGACAGATTATATTATTATGTTACTGAGATCCATGAGAGGGTGTCAAGTGGTGCACAAAGACTGGTATAAACTCAAACAGAGTCCTTTCTGAGAAAGCAGACGATGGGAAACTAAGACGGTGACAGTAAAAGTAAGAACTATCCAACCCTACAAGGGAAAATAATGACGTTAAATGAAGAAAAGAAGGAAGCGAAGAGAAGAACGAAAAAGGTTGGGTCAATTCACTGAGAGGAAGAAAGAACTTGACAGGTTGGAAATGAGACAAGGAGGGACGAAGGAGGAGGATGTTTTATGTAACCAGCCGGAAAGGAACAACAGGGATAAGTAGCACTTCAGCACCAAATCATCACCGAGACAGACAGGATAGTTAGCAGCACAGTCTCTTTGTCTCCTCTCTATCAACACCTCTTTTCATCTTGCATTCTTTCCAATTGTACCCTACCCATAAAAGGTCTTCACCCGTGGTAGCAGCCCAGGGTCATGTTTCTTAATTGGGTCCCTCTATGTGAGAAAAATGAGAAAACATCATCACTCACACAAACCATTTCTATAACATATATCAAAACATTTGTGATCAGATTATGTATCATCTATTCTGGGGTTTATATCATGGCACAAATTTGGCCTGTCTCTCTGCTAAGCACGGTAAAGCCACAAATTTGGCCTCCATTGCTGCTACTCAGGTTAATGTTTTATTGTTATGTTTGTTGTCCCATCTTCTCAAGTTGATGTGAGGTCATGTTTTTATTAATACTCGATAAAATTAGGTAACTTTCTTTCTCTGGTGAAGAAGGCTCAGGTTTATAACTATATTCTAGCAGCATTACAGATGGCAGGTGTTGTGTGTCAGTGTGAGCCTCAACACCACGTGGCCTCACACAATGCTAATCATGTTATCAATACAACTCTTACATTTGATCATCCTGCCACACATATTTCTTTTTATTTATGCATCTTATTTTAGAAAATTAACTTCTTGATCACTTTCACTTTCTAGCTCAAAAATAATCAGTGGTAGGACTCTACAGCTGTGTGTTTGCCAAGGGGTTATCATGTTATTCTTTTCCAGTTTGACTGCTGAATGATATGGTCCAGATCTTTATTTCATATATTTTTTGACTTTGTATGTTATTCAGACATTTTTAACTGTATTATTGACCACTTTCCAGCTGACTGTTAACAATGTTTTTCATAAGATTTTCAGAGCATCTCCTCATGACTTGTTTGCCAATCTGTTGTTGGGATCCTAGAAGCTGTGTGGTGAAGCCTTGACGATGACACAAACTGAAAACCATGTTTCTCACAATAACTTTAGTTCAGCATGGACAGAGTTACATTTTGTTGAAGTAATTGGCATTTCTGCAGCCTAAGCTAGTTCCTCTCAGGGTCAGAGAGGCTGCATTACTGTTGTGACATGATAGGGATTCAGTCTGAAGGAGGCTCCCGTTGACCACACTGCTGAGAATTTTGACTTCATAGGATCCCAACCCGACTCCTGGAGGAAATTTTGAGAAAGCACGGACAAGTGACTGCTAGGATGCACTGGGTCATGAGATGGTCGTTCCTAAGTTAGAGTGAGGTGTTGGGGATCCCTGACCCCTGTAATGAAGGAGATTGTGTTGTTGATAGCTTTTCACGGAGACTTGCAGGGTTTTAAGGAAGGAAAGTGAGATGGAAGCAAGTTTTCATAATTTTATCTCCCAGCAGCTCCATGATGGATGAGATTCTCCATCCCGTTGGTCATTTATATACCACGGTGTCAGATGAAGCTCTGCCGATCCACAGTGATGCCGCCTCCCAGCGTCAAGCCTCCATGCCCCCTCTGGACCCTGTGCTTGTGTGCTTGTGTCTCTAGGCTCATGGCAGGGTGTCTCCATCCCTCCTCGTGGGGATGCCAGTACACTCTACAGTACACATAACTATATACATCAGGGTTTTCAACTCAAGTCAGTTGCTGTCTTCCTTTCCACATGGGAACAATTTTGCGCTAAAGTACAGTTTTGATGTGATCACTTGATGGTTTTGTCACATTGGGTCAAGGATTTTACACCTCCTTGTTTGGAGGATTCAGGATTACTAGCTGTTACATGTTTTGAGAGGCATTATTCCAAGGGCTGTGTGCCTGGACCACACGTCACACACGGCCCCCCAGCTAAATATTCCAGGCCAGCTCCACTCCTTGTGGCTTCCTCCTCTTCTGTAGAATCAGTGTTTTGTTTTGTTTTTGTACAGAGACATGCATGATTGTGTGTTCTAGAATTTTATGTTTGAAATTTAAATTATTTTTGTAAAATGGAAAGGACAGGAAACAGACTGCTTTGAAAGGCCCTGATCCATTCTTCATCCTCCTCTTGTTTCTGTTTCACAATATAGTTTCTGAATATATTTTTTATATAAAAGCAGTTTTAACTTTCCTTTTGTAGATAGTGTATAGTAAAGTGTTTTGTTTGTAGTGTATTTATAGGGAGTTTGTGTGTATTAAGTAGCATCTGTCTTATTTTATTTTTTCTCCCACTTCCACTGGCTACTGCAAGGTCCCTTAGTGGTGGGCGGTGTTATTGGTCCTGTGGGTGGTGGGGTGGCCCAGGACTGTAGGTCTGCTCTCACCCAAAAAGAGTGGGGATGCAGAAGCTGCCCACACCTCCCTGTAGTGTAGAGTGTAGAGCCGCCAGCACACAGATCAACAGCCGTTGCTTGAGGCAGTCCTGGGTAACAAGGAAATGCTCACAGCTTTGCAGTATAATGTTGTTGTTCTTAGACTGGCTGGCACACAGACTAAGTGATTTATATATCTGTCAGTTCTGGAGTAATGTGTCCCAGGTGCTATTGGCACCATTGTCAAGGTGCTAAATATGGCTTTAAACTTGATCACTGTGTTTCAGTGTGTGAACCACAATTTTGAGGCTTTAAGCAAGGGATACTTATATATTTTTTTATTTGGCTGTTTGAGACCAGTGGGTATAATTTACACTATAAGACCAAGGTATGAGCAGGATTACATAGATGTTCTTGGCCTGAGACACTGTCTCCAGGAGGCTGTGGCAGGTGCTTGGTCTGGAAACTCCTAACAAACACCATCTGAATGAGGTCCTTTTGTTTCCCTTTGAAGGGTTTGAGTACAACATGCCAATCAGTGCTTTCGGTAAAGTATTTATTAGCAGAGAAAATAATCCTTATTTCTAAAATGGGAAGAATAATGTAGATTTGGTGTTTTTATGGTGATTATCATTTGAAATTTGAATGGGATTCATTCTGTAAGACAAAAAGGAAAACTCTTTAGACTGGTTGTAGCAAGGAAGGATGACCTGTCTGGTTGACCTTGACCAAATGTTGAACCCAAGCCTCGCTGCTTGATGGCTGAGCACCCAGTGTACGGGAGTCTAGAAGCTTTATATTTTGGAAAGGTGTTTCACAGTAGGATGAGAATCAAAAGACAGAGTACCCAATATCATAAAAGAGAAGGAGAAGCAGGAAATGGAAGTGAGTTTCTTGGCTCCATAAAAAAAAAAAAAGTAAAACCAGTGAGTCCAAGACATGAAGCCAGTAGTTAAACATCACATTTATTGCCTTTCCTGGAGTTGAGAGGAAGCATGAACTACTACATAAACAGGCAAATTTTAATTAATTTCTAGACCTTAAATGTAAAATACAAATGAAAAAGGTAAAGCTAATGGACACATTGTTCACTGAGTCATGAAAGGTTCAGTTAGGAGTGTGTCATCAATGACCAGGCTGTTGGAATTCAAACCCTGGCCAGGCTCACCTGCCACCCACCTCAAGGCCTGGAGAGGAGAGAGAGAGAGAGAGAGATCTGATGCAGTGTGCAGGACAGTGAAGGAAATGGAAATGATCGACAGGATGACTTGTGTACATGAGACACTGGAAACATAAAAGGTCATGGTAAGATATGGAGGAAGGCGCGGTGTCTGAGGGATATTAATAAACACAGCTTTCCCCGTGAGGTGTTGCACTTGGAGTGACCTTGAAAAGGAGATGGTTAAGCCCCAAAAAAAAAAGAAAAAAAAAAGAAATGAAATAAAAAAAAATCTAAAATTGACAAACTGAGATTTGGAGACAGGGTGCTATGAGTGTAGCTTGCTTCCATGACAACTTGGTAAATACACAAACACACACATTTCCAGTATCATTTTAAAGCATCTTCACTCACTACATGCTTCCTCTCAAGACTGTTGATTGATTTTGAGCCACACAATTCATGTCACCAGACATGAAACGAGAAGTAAATGACTTGCTCGAAAAATCTGATTTTTTTGTAGATTTTTAGAAAATTATTACTACACTGATGTGAGAGAATGAATCAACTCAACTTCATGGAGTTTGAAGGACGCTGCTTAAAGGGAATGTAATAAATATGGAGGTTGTAAAAGGAGAATATTAAAAATCATCGTGGAGCAGAAACACTGAGAAATTATGAATAGGTCAGATTGAATGGCTGTTGTGGCACAGACCTGAGGACATGACTGGGATAAGTTACAGGAGGGATATTAGTTGTGTGTTTTGTGGACAGAGCGACTCCCAACTCTCCCTTCCCTGGGAGGTCTGTGGTGTTTGTGCCGGAGACACGGCAGGTTTCTCGCACACGGGTTCCTGGGGCATGGAGGGAATGTCATTGGCTTGGCATGAAGATTTACAGGGAAGATGTTACTTTCTTTTATGAAGGGTTAGAGACATCATTTATGTGAGGTTAGGGAGGAAGGCAGTGGGGTGATGGCCAGGGGCAGGGTGTGAAGGAAAGGCATGAGGAGCAGAAGTGTACAGAGGTGTGAGCTTGATGAACTCTTCAAGACTCTACCCATGTGTGCGCATACATGTGTCTGTATGTTATGTACGTTTTGTATGTTTTAATCAGGCTATTATTTTTAATTGCATCTTTAAGATATTAGTTTAAGAATATATAATTAAATTCTTATGCTTATGAATATTATTTCTGAGCAGGGATGGAGCGCTCACCACACTGAATAATGAACTGGCAGCAAAAGCAGAAGAAACTTAAAATAAGATGTTCCTGTGGAACAGGTGTGGTTGAAATATGGTTAGGCTTGGCCAGTCAGTTGAACATGATGGCGGAGTGACTGACAAATGTTGGTAGAAAGAAAGACAGACTGACAACAAGAGAACTACATGAGCTACAAGGAAGATTTGACCACACAGATTCTGCTGTTCACATGAAGTGGTCTGCGGCCAGACTGAGAACTAGCTCAGGACCTGAGACGCAGGAAGAGAAAGAGAGGGAGGGAAGGAGTAATTATGTTTTGTTTTAGTACATTATTTTCAAGGACAGGAGTAGCCTGGGAGGCGGGAGGGCTCAGCGTTGCTTCTGGCCAAGGATGCCACACTTGTGTTTGTCGTTAAGTAAACAGCTCTTGCAAGATGTAGCTACATTTTTTAGATTTTTTCTTATTTTCTTACTCGTCTGAGGTGACAAAACACTAATGCTGGCCAAGAATACAGTTGATGCCATCAGTTAATGTTTGCAATCTTCTCTCTACAGTTTTCTAAAGGAGCTCAGGTTGCAAGAGGAACAACTTTGCTGTATGACGTAAGTCAGTCCTCGCCTCCTCCTTCCTGCATTGACTTGGGTTATCTTAGACCAAATATGAAGCTGTGTGGTTCTGGTAACAGAAAAGAGGATGAAAGATAGCATAAGAACTTGATTTTTCTCTACTTTTTAAACTTTTCTTCCCATCCTTTACATAATGCCTGTGATTTATTTGTGCTGATAGACCGTGACTCAGTTTTTGGTCACGGAATGCTGCAGCCTCTCACACAATGTCCGTGACTCAGTGAATGCAATAACTGCTTCTATTCTAGGATGACAAGGCAGTGGCAAATTTTATATCAGTGGGTTACTATAACCACACAGGTTTTGTATGGTATGGCTTAAATTGCTGCCTCCTTAGTTGTCTCTGTGTGGTCACCCGTGCTTCGGCTCACTCGGGTCTGCCTCGTGGTGTGTCTCCTGCTGTTGTTGGTGGCTCATGCCGGGCGGGAATGTACTCTGTTGGATGTTTTATGCACTTGATGATATACAGTGGGGGTCATCTCGGTTGTCCTAGTACTGGGGAGGAATGAAATACATCCATACATACTTTTCAGCATGCACAGATCAAGACAGATGCTTCTAAACTAGTTGTAGATATTTATATTTTTTATGTAACTTGGGATGAGCACCTCTGCCTGTGATGTCTTGGCACCACCTCGCCCTCACAAGCAACTGTTGTAATACATGCATCAATGTATATGAAACTTTTCCACATGTAACCGTCTTATTTTGATTTTGCTTACAATCTTGTGTTATATCGTGGGTGTGGGTGTGGGTGTGTGCGAGTATGTGTGAGTTTTTTCCATTATAGGTATCAGTCTTGTGGGGCTTTATTTTCATTTGTTAGCTTATCAAATATTTCCCTTAGTAAGTTCAGTTCTCTGTGGCAGCTTGAGTGTTCCCTCGTGTTGTCCTGCTTGTCGTCCTCACCACTCAGCGAACACATAGATTAAATGAACTCCATGCTAGGACTGAGAAAGAAGGAGCATTGTGGGAAGTAAGATGAGTGGGGAGAGGAGATAAGGAAGTAATACAGGGATGCTTTTAGACAGTGTTGCAAAGTTAGGCGAGAAATATAAATCTACTAAGCATATGATGTGGAGTTATAGAGATCCTTGGCAGGGAAAGGCGGGACAGAGTAGACACAAGTGATGGTAAATGATTGAGGAACATCTGAACAGTCATAAGGGATAAACACAGGGGGTCCATTTTTTTGTTCTTGTCGCCTGGTTCCGATAGATTAGATCGAGCAGAAAGGCAGTGATGCGTAAACAGATAAAGCAGGGAGGGGTCATTGTCCTGGTGTGGTTTAGTATTGTTGTCTACCAGGGTGATAAGGGTGTCCTTGAGATGCTTGACGTTACTGAGGCTCTTGAGTTTATTCACCAGAGGGGGCCAAACTCTGCCTAGCTTTCATGTTCTCTCAGGGGAGTGATAATGTGTTTGTGGTTTGAGAAATATGACCATGACTCAGGTTTCTTGTTACACTGAGAAGAGAGTTGCTTGTTACAATAAGAATTAGGTCATGGAATAGTTACTCGTAAGAATTTGGTTGAAAAAAAAGTTATGATTGGCAAAGAAGTCTATCCAGTATGATGAGCATTAATATGTGCTGAGACATTTGCCACAACAGCATAAAAGCAGAAATGCAAAGAATCTTGGTTGAATTATCGTAATCGTTTAGAATGAGGAATCTCACAGTCAATGAACATGAGGTTGGTGACGTATATATACAATTTTACATATTCTGATCTTTCTGGATAGAATGAATTTATTATGAGTGCTCGATGCCTTATCAGGTTTTTGTTTTGTTTTGTAAGCTTTCCAGCATTTCAGCACCACCCAAAATTGATGCATACATTTAAGCAGTTCCTGTCACTGCATGTTTATCCTTATAGATGAACATTAGAATATTTCAACTTTCCCATATAACCTAAATTAAATCTCTCCTTTCCTGCCTGAGCCTTTCCTTTCCTGCCCTGCCTAAGACAGGAGAGGGCTGCAGGGAACACTCAGGCTCATTCTGTGTTCACTCAACAAAGGGTTTCAGGCCAGTGGTCCGCCCAGCCCTCTCCTCCCCCCCCCCCCCCCCCTGGGTCCTCCTGCTCCTGGTGCCTCCCTGCCACCTCACGCCTCTCATCAGATAGAAATGAAGACAACATTTTGGAAATAGTGGGAGATGAAAATAGCTTCATGTAAAACTTGGAATGTCTGGGATTCATGCAATACAGGGAGATGTGATCTCTTCTCCTAAGACCTAACATGGGTGAATCAGATCTGATTCTGATGCCATAACTGCATTACAGGTCTTGTTGAAGTGCAGCATCATGGCTTGATGAAAGTGTGAATTCGTGTTGCAAATATTTTTGAAACTTGGACATGGGTTCCATGTTAACAAAAAGCACACCTGGAAAATTTAACTAACAATGTTCATTACTAACTCCTTAGTTTTCAGAAACAGAAGTGGAATTTTTCTTCCAAGAAAGACTTCTTTTGTTGTAACTTGGTGCACACTGAGTCTTTTGAACAAAGAACAAATTTATGATGTTTGTGAACATGACAGCATCATTGTTGTAAGGTCAGGTTGGTGCCCAGAAGGACGGGGAGCACAGGGGTGACTCAGCAAATGCTTGCTATGTTTTCCTTAAATTACTCAGAGGAAAGGGGAGAGGTGGATGGAAGAACTTTGAGTTAACAGCCATGGAGGTCTTTATATGTCTTTGCATTTGCTATCCTTTAGCAAGATGTTAGATCCTTCCATATTTCATGGCTTCATTGAACTCCCCAAATATGCTGACCCTGACCTTTATAGTGAAAGCAACAATTCTTAGTCTCTGCATACATAGGATTTGCTTGGCACAGTGAGGAAGTCTTTGCAAAAATAGAATTATATATGCAAGTTTAAAATAGTTACCTTCATGCCACATAGTATGGTAGTAGAGGTGGACTGGGAGCATAAATAGTGGACCTAGTTTGCATTCTCAGAAATAAACAACACTAACGCTGTGAATGAGAGATTCTGAAACGGGTCTTGGGACTGAACTTGGAATTTTGGAAACATGAAACTTAGCCAAGTAATCTGCAGTATGTGTCCTGGAGATATATATTTGTCCTCAACTGTATCATCACATGTTTGACTTCCCTGTTGTGTCATACAGTTGAAGCTTAATCGGCACTCTGGTTGCATGTACATATCTCACACCATGTTCATATAGTCTGTAAGCATATAACAATTGAATCCTTTTCCTTGTATGTCTGAATTGTAAATACTACATGACTCTGTGAGAGGAGAATCAGAGTACACATTCACACATGCACACCTGCCGACTGTATCATGTTGGCAAGATAAGTGTTACTGCTGGAGGTGTGAAGCATTATTATGGTGCTGAGCCGCCTTGTTTTCAGGTCTTACTGACATGTCGGGTCTGTGGGGTAACACTAAACATAACACAGCTTAAACAATATAAAGCATTTCCTTCAAGAGCTTAAATGAACATAACTCTTGAGGGTGTGTTTTCCTTCAGCGTCAATGTAAAAGCTGGAAGGATAATGAGGATGATTTAGCCTCCTGTTTTCCTGTTTAAGCCAATCTTGGTTCGCCTTGCAGGTACGGCCACTTCTCAGGCATCAACAGGAAGGTGCAGCTCAAGTACCAGCCGAGGGGGTGGAAGAGGCGCTCCAGCAGTGAGGAGGGTGAGTTGCCTTCTCTTATCAGGTGTAAATAGTAAGCAGATAAGTACTCCAATCAGCCTTCATCATGACTTTCTCTTGGAAGCATTTTATTTTATTTTATTTATTTATTTTTGTACAGCTAAAGAAACAGCTCAAGGGCAACAAAATAAGGTGTAAAAAAAAAAAAAAAAAAGCCCGCTAATCGCTGTTCTTAGTTCTTAGATTAGTACCTACTTCAACCAGTCTTCATGTTTGCTTCTTGTAGTCATCAGTGTAGATAGAAAAAAAAATCAAATTGCATGAAGACAAATCCTGAAGCCCTTCCCCATAATTGTTTATTGCTCCAGTAGAAAAGAACAACATTTTGAGCAGCAAAAAGATAAATACAGTCCCACATTTTCTCCTCCTTGTTCTCATCAGTAAAAGTAGAAAGAAAAACATTGTGAATATCATGAAGACAAGCCCTCAGACCATTCCCCATTGTCATTCCCTCAGGAGACTCACCTCGGGAGCCGTCGCTGGTCCTCATCCTGAAGTGGGGCGGCGAGCTTACCCCGGCTGGCAGGGTGCAGGCCGAGGAGTTTGGTCGCATTTTCCGGTGCATGTATCCGGGAGGACAAGGTACTGGTGGGGGGGTGCAGGGTGGCTGGGAGTGTGTCAGGTGTGAGTGTGTCAGGTGTGAAGGGGAGTGATGAGTGAGTGCAAGGATGAGGTTTGAGGATGAGATTTGCCATCAGGAGGCAGGACACCTACAGGTCACAGGTCACAGGTCAAGATTGTAGCCAGGGTCAGCCCACCTCAGTACATTGATACATTCATTGATACCAAAATTTTTCCTATGATTTGACATGTGCTAACTTTTCATCATTCCCCATACATTCATTGTTACCAAAATTTAGTTGAACTCAACAAAGTACGTACTAATAATTTTACCCTTTTTTTTTTTTCTCACTTTCCCAAGACTCAGATTTACTGTAGACTCATGGCAGAGTGCTGACTCCTTAGTTGTTCTCACTTCCATCTGGTGTAGTGTTGCAATCTTCACATTAATAAATTAGAAAACTTTTAACTTTGTTTTTTCATTGAGTGTAGCATTGATTTGAAAACACACCTTGTTAGGCCACCAGAACAGTAGAAGCTAAATTTTGTATTTTTTGTAGTGTTAAATCTTACATAGAATTTTTCTGCTTACTTGCATTTCTTTGTTGCTGCTGTGCATCTGTTTTAGAATACTACTTCCCTCACTCCTGTTTTTTTTCATTAACTGTGCCTTATTATGGAGGTCTCATGATACTTCCCACACCCATTGCTGTCACCGGGCCGGTGGTCACATGAGGCTTGTGTCTGCCGGCCAATGGCAAATCCGTTTGTCACTGACCTTGTTTGTAATTAAAAAATTTTGTGATTTACTTATAGTTCAATGAGATTAATGAAAATCTGCTCCTTTTGTTTTAAACCACAACCTGTAGTTAATAGTGTTGTGTCGAGGTTCATTCTGAGACCAGCAAAACTAAGGACTCCCGTCAGGTATTCCTAATGAGCCAGCTGAGTTACTAAACCATAAAATACACCCAGAATAATACAACAAAATCATGGGACCACTGTACATATATGCATGCGCTTTTATGCAAGCAGACAAATGTAACCTGTTTCTAAGATCATGACGGATGCAGCGAAGCATAAACCATCCAGACTGTAACATCTCCTCATGAAGAGTCACTCATAACACAACGGTACGCACACACTCCTCATGTCCGTAGCATAGAAGGGAAGCAACATGTATATATTTCCTTTGACTGTCTAGGCAGTTCAGGTAAATCTAATTCTTGATGAGAGATGATTGGAAGGTGTATCAGAAGGACATCGTAAAAAAGTTAACTATTATGATAAAGTATTTTGAAGTAACACAATTACATATATTAATGTTATAGAAATCTATTGTATTTTTGTTCCTGAAATCTTGAAAGGAACCATGGTACTGTATTAATGGGTGTCATCCCCTTTCCTTTTTAATCTAATATGGCATACTAATTTACTTTTTAACATGCTTTCTGTATTCAATAGAAGGCAAGGGTTAGCGGTGGTTGGGGTGGATGGCACCAGGTCTGAGTGGGTGTCGGCCTTGTTATAAGCTGCTTGTATTCTCCCTCAAGGCTGATGGAAAATGGCAAAATTTCCCTTATACCACCAACATACTCACTTGATACTCATAGTTCATATGCTGTTTCAGTGATATCAAACACACATGGTTCACATATATGAATTAGCTCATACATATTTTGTTTGGACTTTTAAGTCTTGAAATTTCTAGGAAGTGACTTTTATTGCTCTAATTCAGCTCCTCTCCCTGCTCTTTCATCACTGATATTATTATTATGTTACTTAAGTTGAACTACAAGCTATGCTTCATTTTGTTATTTTATGATTTGGTTTTAAATATTTTGAAAGATTATAAAGCTTCCATTTAACTTTAAAGAATTGTTCTGACAATAACCCAATTTATTGCTCTCATCTGTCCAGGAATCAAAATTCCATAAAGTGTGCTCAGATTTATATTTAAGTATTTGTAATGAAGGCTAAGTTTTCTTCCCTGCTGATGAGTGCACTAGCATGCTTTGCCACTGTGTTCTCTCCTCTCACTCAGCTCTTTGAGACTTATTATTTTGCTCACCAGCTAATGTGGACAACACAAGATTTGACTTAACAACAGGTATGACACTGATCTGTGTTGCTGTTTCTTATACTCAGTTTTTTTTCCATTTTTCCATGCAGCTGAACATTTTTGATGTAGACCTAATAGACCCTTCATGAGTTCACATGCTAGCGATACCCCTAAGAAAGATAATTGCATTCTAACTTTAAGAAACCTCTCCCCACCCAAGCACCATGACTATGTGTTGTGTGTCCCTGAAGTGAGGTGGCCCTGGGGTGGCAGCAGGCACAGGGACCAGGTGTAGTGACCAGGTGTTATGCTGTGTTTCAGAACGGTCAGAGTGGATTGACGAGTCAGTGACTGGATGTGAGTAATGACCTACCATGTGTGTCCGGGGCTGTGTCGTGCCGTGCCTTCCTGCCCTTGTGCTCAGGAGTGGGTTGGCTCTAGGAGGAAACACTAGTTGTCTCCAGTCAATCAGTGACATAACGCAGCCTTCATCATTCACTGCCAGATGTCAGCTTGCTGTTAACGTCTGTTTGGTCAAAGCCATTTTCATGTAGAAGCTCAGAGCAACTTCATACTTGACAAGTACTCCTGATGGAACTTGAATAGTGAAAGTTTGCTGACTGTAAGAGATGAGTGTGTGCCTCCACAAAGTCACATTTAATTTCTCAAAAAGAGCAACTTCTGTTAAATTATTTATAATTTAACTGTTTAACATGAAGTAATTGTTAAGTAATAAACCATAATAATTTCCTTAATTTCTCTAAGCATAATGTTTTTATTGTAAATGATCAGTGAGATTGAAGGTTCTCTTGCAGATGTTTCAAATCATACAAAATTTAGAATGTAATCAAAGTCCAGGCAGGAGAATTGTCTTCCTGACCTCAAGGACTGCAGGCAACTTGTGTGTCTCTGAACCTAGATTATTAAACATCAATATTATTTTAGTAGCATTAGTGGCATCAGCCATAGTGTGATCCACATGCCTGCTTCAACAAGTAGTGTATACATTCAGTGGCTGGATATTTACACACACATTTTGTGAATCATGAAGGTTTCTTTTATTCAGTTAATATTAATATTAGTTTTGTTGAACCATTCTGACATTAGACAGTTTTCAGTTATGGTGCCACTTTCTAATTCTTGAAATATGATGTGATCAGTCCTTTTTAGACACTATAATTTTGTTTTGCTAATTTTCATTTCATAGTCTTTAAAAAAAGGTTCTTTTATGGTGCCAGAAAATTGGACCTGAGCATCCGCAGTAATGGTTAGCCTGACCTGAGATGCACGAGATAGTGTCCACTGGTCATGTTGCAAGAACAGCCTGAGGCAGCCTGAGGTGGCAGCTTGGCAGAGGGGCAGCGGCAGAGGTTTTGAATCAAACTCTTTCATACTAGATAGTGAAGTTCACTGATGCAGCCCAACATGTGCATTAGTTCCAAACCTCCCAAACCTCCTCCCATGAGAACACACGGCACTTTCCCTTTAACCCCTTAGCGATGACTATGACGCTGGCGTCATATAACAGTTTCTGACGTGGGTGACGAGCATGACGCCAGCGCCGGGGAGCGAGAAGCTCTCTGGAAATTGAACAGCACGCGAAACTATGTATATGTCGATGCTAAGTGACTAACTGGCAACTCTTTTGCCCCTTCGATGATTCCGTGCTAAAAATAGTGTACAGTTTCTGCCTAAGCATCATGGCATCTGCAGAGCGATTATATTCCCTCAGCCGATCTACTTTGGCGGTCTTCCATTAGTTTCTGCTTGTCGCGTGCATGCTGAGCGTAGTCTTGACACCTCCACTGATTTACCTGATGTTCTAGATGAACCAATGTCTTATTCACAGGAGTGTTCAAAAGGAGTGGGAAGCAGAAGTTGGAATTTTTTGGGAATCATGGAATTCCAGCTAAACGGTCAGTTAAAATTATAATCTGATATCTCAGTTGAGTTATATGGATGATTTCCTACAACATTTATTCAATGAGATTCATTCCAGAATGGAAAAAAAACCTAAAAAATGTTACCAAAATTATTTATTGAGTTTCACAACTGGCTCTCTGTAGGCAGTAAATTTCCTGGTCGAAGATTATAAATTATATTTTTCAGACTCCATTGTGATAAAATGAGCAACTTTTCTTCATACCTTATACCGCACCAGTAAAAAGTTGGAATTTTTCGGGAATCATGGAATTCCAGCCAAATGTAACAACCTAGAAAGAAACTGATTTCACAGCAGGGTGCGCCAGAAAATTTCCTATAAAACATCTTTTATGACTTTTTCTCAGTTTCAAAGTGTATTTTTCGATGGCTTTTGCGTTATGGGGGATCACCCGAGAAAAACTTTTGCGGTTCTGAGGGGTTAAAGATGAGGTGCTCCACCCCAAGGCTGATGTGAATGTGATCACCTTTGCATCAGACCAGATATTGCCTTTTAGTGAAATGAATCCAGAAGTGGCTTATATTAGAGGTGCCCTGTGTGCACAAGATGTCAGTGAGGTGTCAGGCTTTTTTCTGGAGAAACAAGGCACTTAGCATATATTACCACAAAATATGTAGTAACAAGCTCCTATCAGTAGAGTAATAAGTTTATTTAATGACATTGGCAATTTGTTGGGGAAGAAATGTCTCTCAGACCTGGAACAGCCATTTGAGGCCATGCACCGTGTCCTTTCCTCTGCCCCGGGAGCAAGCGTCACCTCAGCTGCTGTTGAGTGTGTGCCTGATTGGCTGCAAGACAATTAGACAGTTGCTTTAGCCATATTTGAAGTAAGGATTAGAAAAAAAGATTTTGTAAAATATGTTAGAGAAGAAAATGTTTGTTAATGGTTTATATCCACGTTGAGTGTGTTGTTGCAAAATGCTTTTTTCTATTTCTACTTTTTACTTATATGCTTCACCATTCATTAGAGCCTTTGTAAATTTGACAAAATTGAGTGGTTACTGAAAACAATGCTTATTCAGCTTCTATTATGTCTACCATGATTGAACTAAAGGTATGTTTGGCACACACACACACACACACACACACACACACACACACACACACACACACACACACGCACACACACACACACACATTGTATATAGGTGTCACTGACCAAACTAACAAAGTAACACAATAACATAAGCATTTTGATGGCAGCTCTTCTACTCCTTGCTTTCTGTTCTTTATATTTCTTGAAGTTGTTGAAGATTTCACTGCACAGTGGTCTGATTAGGAGGCAGTGGTGGAGTAGGATGTGCAGTGGCAGCAATGATGATGTGTGTTGAATTCCTAAGATAGAGAGGTAGAAAAGTTGTGTGTTTTCTTTTTCTTTCATATAGAGTTGGTGTCATCAGATAACCAAGTCCGTGATGTGATGGCTCGTAGATTTGCCATTAGGTTGGGAAAGTTTTCTCGTTTTTTTTATAGGGCATAGTGCCAATATGATAGTTGATGTAGAAATTAGGAAACTGTGAGTATTTGGTGTGAAATAACTGGTTTGGTAAGGTAAGGTTGCTGTGTTGGCATCATCAGATAACCAAGTCCGTGATGTGATGGCTCGTAGATTTGCAGTTAGGTTGAGATAGTTTTCTCGTGTTTTTTGTGGGCATAGTGCCAATATGATAGTTGACGTAGAAATTAGGAAACTGTGAGTATTTGGTGTGAAATAACTGAAGTTTGGTAAGGTAAGGTTGCTGTGTCAGTAGAGAACTTTGTAAGGTCTGTATGCATCCTGAAAGACAGCCTGTGAAAGTCATGAGCATCTGCAGTCCTCATGATCGCTACACCTTATGGCCTCTTCCATTTAGCGTAACCTGTTTCTGGGTCGTGATCTGTAGAGTCCCTTGATAGATAGAGTCCCGACAACCTAAGATTTGGACGCCATTATTGGCCCTGTTTTCGCCGCTCTTTTCAAACGCTAGCATACGCTCTCTTTTGTATTTGTTTCACAGCCATACAGGTCGTCCACTGAAACTGAGCACACTTGTGTCAGACCTGCACACCTTCCCCTAACAAATACAAAAGAGAGCGTGTGCTAGCATTTGAAAAGCGTGGCGAAAACAGGGCCAATAATGGCGTCCAAATCTTAGGTTGTCGGGACTCTATCTATCAAAGGGCTCTACAGATCACGACCCAGAAGTGGGTTACGCTAAATGGAAGACACTATTAGCTTTCCAACTCTTGAAAAGAAGCGCTACAGGGGAAGTATTACTGAAAATCTAACTTAGTAGTGATATAATTTTCCTCAGCACTGATGGTTTCATCTTTAGACTTTGTAAAACTTTGCTAATAGCTTTTTTGATGCATACTACATGGGTGTAACTAGTTTGTTTTGATTATATATTACAATTATTATAGCTTATTATCATTATTATTATTACTATTATTATTATTATTATTATTATTATTATTGTTATTATTATGTTTTGTTATTATTTTTATTATTATTATTATTATTATTATTATTATTATTATTATTATTATTATTATTATTATTATTATTATTATTATTACGTTCATCACGGCTTCATGACTCCGACGCTGCTGATTCATTTCACTTTGACGTCTCATTTATTTTTTATATTCGGGAGCTTTGTGATTTGGGGCAAAGGTGAAGGAGCTTTAGAGGGTCACTAGCACAGTTATTTATTACCAGATCTTGAGCTTGAAGTTTGCTTCTTTTTTTTTTTCCTTATTTGAAGGAGCACCAACGCTTTGGAATTTATCTTGAAACCCAACATTTTAATGGAAGCACATCAATAGTGTCTGACACCTTCCTCTGGTACACACTCAGAGGTCACCAACATAGATCTTCAGACTTGCTGTGGTGCTGGATGGCTTGGTGCAATAATGGGATGATATATTCAGACACTTTATTTGTCAGTCCTGGCTGTGGGATTTCTTGTTACAGTCAGTTAAGTAGTAAAACCTCATGCTGGAAAATTAGTGCAGGGTGTGGGGCACCTACAGTTAGTTAATGATCCCTAACTAATATGTTACTCTAGATTATATCATTTCATTAACTAAATTAACAATTGGCTGTCATGTAGTCATATTACAAGTAACTTTAAAACCATAATTCACTGAAAAAAAAAAAAAAAATCTTTAACCATATTATACTAACACAATTTAATAAAAAAGTACATTAAAACATCCTACAATACCAGTTAAATGAGGTTTTACAGAAGGAGCTTGCATAACAGACAAACACCTGACATAATAACTAAGAGAATGCTTACTGAGGCAGCGAGTGAGACGTGTCCCCCTGCCGTAGGTGAGTATGCCGGGACACAGGGCCTGGGCCTGTTGCGGCTACACTCCACCTACCGACATGACCTCAAGATCTACGCCAGCGATGAGGGGCGGGTACAGATGACAGCGGCAGCGTTCGCCAAGGGACTCTTGGCGCTGGAGGGAGAATTGACCCCAATACTCGTCCAGATGGTCAAGAGTGCAAACACCAACGGACTTCTTGATAATGACTGTGACTCCTACAAACACCAGAACATGTGAGTCTCAGGCATTTTCATGTCTATCCAGCTGACTCTGTGACTGCAAGTATTAGAAAATGCAAACTCTTCTTTCTGTCAGTCTGTTCATCCTCTCTTTGCCTTTGAATATCTCTTTTTCCAGTGTTTATTTGTCTTGCACAAGTATTCTGCATCTCATGGCAATCTCATGTGATATAAATTCCTTGCTGATAATAGTTATAAAGTGCTAAGGTAAGGTAAAGGTAAAGTTGGGTTCATACGCTATAGCTGTACTGAGTTCACATTTAAAATATTCATCTTTGAAAATGTGCAATTCTTCCCAAAGTTTTGATGGCTATTTAGAAAGGTAATAAAACAGGTCCTCAAATTTCAGGGTTAAGAATCGGTTACATGAAGCCATGCAGCAGGACCGAGTCATGACCCAGGAGGACATGGAGAAACTCAACCCCTGCAACTCACGCTCAATCTCTACGGCCCTCGAGTTTATTCAGAACCCGGTGAAGATGTGTGAACACGTCAACACACTCATCAAGAAGCTGAATGAACGTATTAAAATTAGGAAGGACGACCAAAAGACAAAAGGTATGGTAAGAAAGAGCCAGGGTGACTGAGGTGTAATGACATATTTCATGGCAGTGTTCTTGATAAGCTGGGGTCCTGGGAGTCCTTGGATGAAAACAACACCTTGTTTTTTTATAATAAAAGTTCCATACTAGTAGTTTCAATTTGCCGTGTACTGGTGCCTGCGATAGAGCCTTTGGTTAGGGGTGGAAAGTGTTACTAAGTCTGTTGTATCATTGATTAATGTTTTATTGGAGAAACTATATGTGCTACAGTACAGAAATACTATATATAGGTGTTTTTGTGTGTCAGAACTGCCTCTGTATCATGGTGAGTCCTGGGAGCTGATGCAGCGGCGGTGGGCCAAGCTGGAGAAAGACTTCCGAACAAAGAACACCAAGTTTGACATATCCAAGATCCCTGACATCTACGACTGCATCAAGTACGACCTGCAGCACAACCACCACACGCTGCAGTTTGAACACGCCGAGGAGCTCTACAAGTGTGCCAAATACCTGGCAGACGTTGTCATTCCCCAGGTAGGATGGCAGGCTCAAGGAGAAAGCTTGAAACTCCCAGCAGTAACATTCCTAATAGTTTTTCTGGACTAATGCTCTTACTACCTATACGATTGTTTCCCACAGGAGTATGGAATGACCCCCCAGGAAAAGATGGCCATTAGTCAAGGCATCTGCACGCCTCTCTTGAAGAAGATTCGAGCAGACCTTCAGCGTAACATCGGGGAGGAGGAGAGCGGGGAGAATGCCGGGGAGAGCATCAACAGATTAAACCCAGTGTGAGTTTCCCGCTGCGTTCGACAAAGTCCCTCGTCACCGGCTATCACATAAATTACAGGCTCTCGGTGTTGATGGGAAAGTCTTGAACAGAGTTGCCAGATTATTGTACAAAATGTCTTCTATTTACACATTTCCGACCCATAAACTATCTCCTGCACCCCAATAACGAGATTCATTAATAGTTTTCGTTCAAATGCATATTTATTGATGTCGTTTTGCAATAGTTAAGAGTCAAAAACCGGAATATACAATGTGGTGAAAATGACAATCTGGCATCGTTGGTCTTGAACTGGATCAGGGTGTGGCTTAGGGGTAGGAACCAGAGAGTGATGTGATGTGATGGTGTCGGAGGTATTGCCTTTACAACGGCACCTCCTGTTGTCCATTCGTCTTGGTCTTGCAATTCTTCTAATCTTTTCTCTCTTGCCTTCCACATCTGGTGCAGTATCTCTTTTTTTTCTAATTCAGTCTTACGTCTTTGAATAGGAATCTTCCAATTATTTCCTCTTTGGCTTCCTGGTACGGCTGCTGCAGTTCTGTTGCTCTTCTTCTTGTGTCTTGCAGGAACGGGCACCATAGTACAAATCAAGGGTAAAAAATCTTAATGGGAGGAGAGTGGGGAGAATGCCAGGGAGAGCATCAACAGATTAACCCAGTAGCTGTGGGGATCATGTTTCTTAATGGTCCCTCTAAGCGAGAAAAATGAGAAAAAATCATCACTCACACAAACCATTTCATAATATATATCAGAGCATTTGTGATCAGATTATGTATCATCTATTTTGGGGGGGTTATATCATGGCACAAATTTGGCCCGTCGCTGCTACTCGGTAAAGCCACAAATTTGGCCCGTCGCTGCTACCAGGTTAAACCCAGTGCGAGTTTCCAGCTGAGTGTGTGTCATGCATCACTTCCCCGAGACACTTGAAAGCCAATGTGCTGACTGATAATATGAGCATAAGAGCGTAAAGAGTCTGCAAGAGGCCGATAGATTTATACAAGGCAGCTCCTGTAAACCTAACCCCACCGAACCTCACTATTCATGAATTTATCAAACCTCTTCTTGAATGTATCTATCATATTGGCACTCACAATATGACTGCCAAGCCTGTTCCGCTCAAGTTGTGACTCAACCACTATTTCCCTCTCTTTTTCTTCTTTATGACTTTTTTTGGATAAGCTATAAATCTCTCCTACTTTTCACAATCATATACCGTCTCTTCCATGATGTTATTTCTTCTCTTGTCTTTCTCCATGCACCATCTTCACTCTCTCTTCCCTCATGTTCATCCTTCTCGTGTCTTCCTTCATGCACCATCTTCACTCATCTACCACTCTATTCACAAACCAATTCTTGCCTGTGTCTTCAATGAATCTGAATTTATCCAACTTTAACCCATTGCGAATGGAGTGAATAGAGCAAATGGAGGAGAGTATGATGACCAGAAGGGTGTATGTAAGTGAGATAGAGGGAGGGAATGCTTGAGGATGACCTCCAGTGAAATGAAGGGATAGGGTGCAAGAGTACGTTAGGGAGAGGGGGGAAAGATCTTTGAGAAACTTAGAACAGGCAAGGAGGGAGTGTCTGGATAGAGAAAATTAGAAGCTCCTCTGCCGTGGCCATCCCCTGGTGGGAGCTCCTAGGAGCAGGTGTCGATGAAATGATGATAACCCATTGCTGTGTGTCCTACCCGGCTCTCTTACCCCCCTTGGCTGCCACAGGTATTCCCATGGAGTGAGCAGTCCCAGCCGCCACGTGAGGACCCGCCTTTACTTCACCAGTGAGAGCCACATCCACTCGCTCCTCACCGTTCTTCGCTTCGGTGGACTCATTGATGTATATATTTATATATATATATATATATATATATATATATATATATATATATATATATATATATATATATATATATATATATATATATATATATATATATATTATATATATATATATATATATATATATATATATATATATATATATATATATATATATATATATATATATATATATATATATATATATATATATATTTTTTTTTTTTTTTTACAGCAGAGGAGTCAGTTCAAGGGCATAAGAAAAAGGAAACAAATATGGAAAAAAAGCCCGCAACTCACTGCTCCTAATTTCGGGAGGAGAGGTGTCCTGATACCCTTCCCTTTGTGTCTTGAGTTTTGAGTTGCTGTACCATTGAGCAAGTGATACAGAATTCTTAGTTAATTATAATACCTCAAAATCCCTAAATGATTGAAGTCTTTAGAGCTGGTGGGAGTTTGAGGGTTTGGGGCATATGAAGAAGGGGATGGGAGTATTAGGGAGATATTGGGTTTGAAGTGTTGAAGGTTGCCACTCTGGCCAGGCCAAAGAAGACATGGAAGCAGTCGTTGAAGATGATTTGGCAGCATTGGGCATTGGAGAGGCTGAGGCAATGTACAGAAGCAATTAGTTGGAAGTATAGCATTATGGGAGATTATGAGAGACGACCTGGCACCAAACAGATGATGACGATGATGGAGTGTGTAAAGTTCCGAGTGCACAGTTTTGCTCCTCAGAACCCCAAAGACGAGCAGTGGAGCCGTGCCATGGACTACATAGGTGCCGTGTCGGAGCTGAACTACCTGAGCCAGATCGTGGTGATGCTCATCAAGACCCCACGAAGGACCCCTTCCTCGGACAACAGGTGGGATGGCTGTCATGTTTATGGGGTTTTGAGTTAATGGACTTTTTTGTTTATATTAGGAGACTTTATTGTTTATATTCATTTTTACCCTTGATCATCTTTCTTCACTGTAAAAAAGAAAAAAGAAATAAACAGAGGGACTACTGTACTTATTCTTACCTGTGCCTGTGTGTCCGTCAGGTTCCACGTGGAGCTTCACTTCAGCCCGGCGCCAACTGCTGCGCACAAGAACCTTCCGCCTCGCCCTGGTTTCAGTTACCCCAAGAGTCGCAATGAACCGTGAGAAATCTTTGCTGACTTGCAGTTTATTCCGCAAGTTTAAGAATTCTTTCTATTTGGAAAAGTTTAAGCTGGGCCAACTGATCAATGAGATATGACATGATGATTTATTTATTTATGGTTTATTTGAAGGTTTAGTTTTTATTGTTATTTATTTTGATGGGGAGTTGACAGATGGGATGGTGGAATTGACTGGTTAAAGAGTTGAAATGGTGATTTGATGGGCGTGGTGGTATGGTTGATGGATGAAAAGTTATGGAATAGAATAGAGTGGAGTGATTGGAAAGGAGGGTGAAGAGTGGAATGATTGATTGAGCAGTGTGAGGGTAGAGGTGTGATGTGAAGTTGAGCAGTGGTTGTGATGATGGTGTGGTGTTGTTGAAAGACTTGTGTGTTGTGTGATATCCTGCCAAAATTAGAGATCTTAACCTTACCAATGGTGCTATCTCAAGTACAAAAGACATGCTCATAAAAATGTTGGACTGTTTACTTGTTGGCTTATTATATATCTTATGATGTAACGGTTGTTTTCTTCTTCCTCTCTGTAGCACTTTATGCCTTCAAGGAATAGAATGAACTTTGTAGATAACAGTGTAAGGTATAAGCCAGTAGATAACCCTTAAATATTACATCACCTTTGGCTGCCTCACAAGACTGCAAAAAAGTAGACATATAAGAGATTAGTTTTTCATTAGCATGTTGCCTGTCCACTCCACCATTGACAAGGAACCCAAAGAGACAAGACTAGTGAAGTATAGCAGCAGGTCTGTAGTGGATGTTACACTGAAGCTTTGACAAAACCCAAGTGACTTTCCATGATAGGTCCTCATTCTGCTTTTCCTTATGGCATGGAGAATATTGCAAGATTTCCATGTATTGATTTTGATTATGCTTTTTATCATATGGAAAAAGTTATGAGGGTTTGACAGATATTTGAGCAGTCTCTGGCTCGGTACCACTGGCCCCTGCTTTAGATTGTTGTGCCAAAGGTAACATTTAGTATGATTAGTGTTTGTTCTGCTTCATGGTCACTGTGCCGAGAGATAATCAGCGTATTCTGTTTTCATGCCTCAGGAGAAGTATCACGTGCCTTCTCGCCTGGGGCGGCCGTCACTGTGGTAAGAGTTTAGTGATGAGGGATGACAGCACTGTCAACTGTTAGACTAGTTCTTTTAAGCTCAGATTAAGTTTTGTCCTCGAATTCATGGCATCCAGAGTGATGCACTTCTGGAGTCAGTGTGGGGAGAATCGGCTGTACAGACAGACATTGTTCACTGCAAGAATTAGGGATCAAAAGTTGAGAATATTTAAAGTACATGTACAGTAAATCAAACATGAAGAAAACTGCAGCACAGAATAATTCACCAAAAGATGAAGCTCATTTTTGATCCCATTCACATAGTGTCCGTTACTTATTACTATGAATATAATCAAAATAACTTTATTTCTTCCTCCTGCTGCATGTGTTTACTGTCCTTCAAAGAAATGTGTACTTGTAGTGCTCACTTCTGCATCTTACTTTTATCTCTCAGGTATGTTTGGGAACAGACATGACTAAGAGCAATTTATCTTGATTGTCCCACAGAGTAAATTATTTAACACTTGCTGAGATTCATTAGACTATTGCATCTTCCTGTTCTTTCTTTTCCAGACAAATTTTAAGTTTGAGAGCTGGATTCCCTTTGAGTACCATTTTGATAAAAAAAATTAGTTTTGAGGGAGTAGCTCACCACAGTCCATGACCTTGATATCAAGCTTTTGACTTGCATTTTATTGGTTCCAGACTGACGTGAAGCCAAGTTGTTAAACATGTACGTAGATAAAAACAAAATAAAAAAACAAAGCCCTGCTGAGCCAACAGTGTGCTACAGGAAGGTCCAACTTTGTAAACACAGCAACTGTCTGTGTGACTTATAAACTAAATTGTGCCCGGACACACTTGCATCGGGTAATGAAAAGGAACACTTGCCAGCATACAAACAATAACTGTTGACTTGATCTTACTTTGTGTTCACGTGGGAGCTGTAATCTATGCAGAACAAATTGATATACATATGGAAGCTTACAAACAATGCTGCATTAAGAGAAATCAGATGAATGGGTAGATACTTATATGATAACACACAGTTAAACATGTACATATTGTAAATATTATATAAAGTAAATTATACATTTCCTTTTGAGTCGGTACTTTTGTGTTGCATTGATGTTTTTGCTCTTGAGCTTCCCCTCAAGTCTCCGTGCTCACACTTTCCTCTAAACATTTAAACCCTTATTTTACTTTGCTTTTGGGGAGTGACAACCATAACTTTCTTATATTCTAACCTCTTCCTTTTTCCATCATGTAAATATTCATAAACAATTCAGTCATTAAACACAAATTTAACATTGAGCGTTAACATGTTAACTGTATTGTGAGGTGATGTAGTTTGAACTTTGAGTTGAAGCTAATGACATTTAGATAAATCTTTCAGTTGTTCCCAGACACACCACAGCTCTGTTCTATGCCATGTGTTTTTGTCCTCACAAAATATTTATAGTTACCATACTTACATAGGTTCAGATCATCTGGATTTGGAATAAGAGTATATATATTTTTTTAAAGTTAGGAACTGTGAAGGTTATTTAGGATGTACATTCAGATTGCCAGAAGAGAACAATCAGATGGATAAGTTTAGGACTGCTAGGTAACTTCAGCATCACATACAGATGTGAAGGAAAAAAATCATGTATCTGTCTGTGAAGTCAACTTAGACACCACAGTCATTTTGTCAGGAAAAAATAACATTTCTTAAGTCAGGGTCTGCGTATAGACTTGGGTGGCATTGGGCTCGTCTGAAAGAGATGAGACGACAGACCCCGGGCAGCACAAGGCACTGGCATTAACTATTGTCACATTGTACCTCCTCAGCCCTTATCACCAAAGGCCGAGGCAGAGATGAGAAGGGCTCGGGCCACTTCTCGGATAGATGAGGAGGACCTTCAGTACATCCTGGAGGAGATGTGTGAGGGGGAGAAGGAGGGCGGGTTAGGAGCCAGTCTGGGGGAGCGAGTGGACAGTCAATCTCGCAGGACTCCGTCCTCATCAGGCCCACAGAGAGACAAGAAGCAAGGAGGGTGAAAGCAAGGTCTTGTTGTCCCCCCCAACAAGGTGAGGCATTGGCAGTGCAGGTGGGCCTTGCTGTGCTAGTATCCCTAGAGCAGCACACCGTGGAGTCTAGGTTGGCCCGAGGTAAGCTGTGTGCTGTCTGCATGGCTTCCCTCTCTTATGTCCCCTCAAGTTTCTCTACTGTTCAGGTTCTCTGAGCTGCAGCTGGATCCTTTGCATGAATAACTATCTCTAAGACTTTTTATACTTTAAATGGATACATCAGTCATGAATTGGAAAGTATTTTGATTTGCATTCCTCCAGGAATTAGTCTTTGTCTTATAGAATATTGTTTTGTGCTCCCAATAATCTAATGCTCCATTCAGTGGATTTACAGGCAATGAATTGATAGCTTTGTTATAGATGCAGTCTTGTCTCCTTTAGAGCAGGTGGAATGAAGATTAGAAACACATTGAGGATAGTGATGATCCCATTTGAAGTAGATGTCAATGTTTTTAAATTAGATAAACTGATAAACTTTTAGTGAACCTTAAATTTGCAGCAACTTGACCAGCTGCAATGCATGAAACTTTGCACATAGACATTCATCAATGAGTATAATAATTATAAAATAAAGATTACACAGTTAAATATTGTTAAAGTTATTCACCATATTCCCCCATGGTCCTGTAGCCCATGGCGGCAACACTATTCATACAGGAATGGTTCGGCTGCACGGCTGAAGTTGTTGTGTGTTTTCAGGATGAGGTTGAGAGCTACGCTGAGCTGCCGAGTGGTGTCCTGCAGCCCGGAGGTCAGCCCCATTCCCTCACTGTCCACCCCACACCCTGCACTGTCTTCTTATTTTGTCACTTTTCATTTTCATTGTAAACCACCCGCTGTATTAGTCTTCTGTGCTTGATCTACTCAGCCAAATTTCTCCACTCTGTCTCATAGTAAACACATTTGAGTCTTTGTTTTAATCTCTTTTCATTACTCTATGTGGTTGTGTTGTGCTTCATTCAAATGTTGCTCTTTGTTTTGAATACTTTTTTTAACTTTTACAAGACTTCTATTTCACACTTAATTTTATACCTTTACTACATACAGCTGTGTTTGCCATCATTTCCTAGTTTTAGGTGTACATGTCATATCTCTGAAACCATGAAGCATAATTAAGTATCATAATCATCTTTGAAACTAACTGCAATCCTAACACAGGAGTGGATGCTGTTGACGGTGAACTTGTGATCGCCAAGTCCGAGCCAATCCCCATCAGCGCCAGGTGAGTGAGTGGTGTGCCTGTGCTACCAGTGTCATAGTGGTGTAGGTTACTCTAGGGTTCCTCAGTTACTCATTCACCATCAGTATCTTAACCTCACAGTGACTAGAAACTCTTTTGTATTGCATTTCATCACAACATCATGGTAAAGAGAACCTGATACAATACATTAATTCTACATTGAGACACTTGTTGGAGTCCGCTGTGCTCAGGAAGACAATGATGCAGTATCCTGGTGTTGGGTTCAGTATTGGGTAAAGCACATTCCACTTACAGAAATGCAAAACTCAAATCCAAAGCCATATTTGTCCGTATCAGTGACAAATTCATTGTGCATTGGCCCGAGACACAGATGAGTCCGAAGACATTAAGCCATGGGAAACCTTTGGCTCGGTGCTAGAGTGGCTTCCTTGTGTCTTAAGGTTCAAATCGTGGTGGCTTCCTCATGTCTTAAGGTTCAAATCGTGTGGGTTGTTGGGAAAAGTTACTATCCTGAATGCATAAATTTCTCTTGTGCTTCAAGAGGCGGCAATATCTCCGTGACGTTAAAGGAATTTCTCTATTAAGTCGTGTAATATCATTTGAATGGGTGCTGATTGATTTAGTAACTTTGTCATTTTCTTAGTTTTCATATCTCAAAATTTTTCCTCATTGAAAAGTCTTCCTCCTAAACTCTGCTACTAATTGGCTAATCTTGCACCTACACATTCTCACTTCAGAAGTCATTGTTTTGCAGGCATGTTTCTCATCTGTTCAGTGTAATAGTTTTTTGGACCAAACTTCATGTTTATTACAATTTACTAGTTATATACTCATTACACTTGCATCACTTCATGTTTTTTCTTGTAGAAATTAGTAAAAGTGTTATAGTTTCATGTAATCTACAGTTCATTGGTCATATGATATGGGTCCCTGAATACCCATGATGCATCCAGGGGTGTGAAGTCAGAGTTGGTCGTAGTCGGTAGAGTCGCCTACTTTTGGCTGGAGTTTGATGTTGGAGTCGGTAGAGGCATCTCAGACACTGACTCCTTTACGTAATCTATTCTTGAATAAAGTGCTTGACTGCTCTGCTAGGCCAGTGTTGGCACTTTGTGGGAAATTTCCAGAAATTTGTGGGAGAAATAAGTTTCTGTTGGAGCTATTCTGGGACATTTCAGAATATTCATTAACATGGATTTTTTTGTGGAAATGTCATATTTCCTGATGTTTTGCATGGATTACTAATCTGTAGATCATTGAGATAAATTACTAGATGATGTCATAGAAGACGTACTCAATGACATGTAACAAGTCCTGCACGCAAAAATGGGTAATAAAAGTACATAAAAAGTGCGCACTTTTCCACGTCCTTTTTTACGCTCTCTTTCACATACTTTTTTTGCGTAAGAGGGAGAGGGGTGGAATTGGAGTCAGAGTCGTAGTTAGAATTTTCTTTATCTGCCAACACACCCCTGGATATATTTAGCTTATTTTCTCTTAGAAACATAATGTGCATCTATGAATCTGTGATACATGTGTGTCAGTGCAAACTTGATGTGTCTGGTGGTGCTATGTCTGGAGGAGGTAGTGATGGCTGTGGAAGACTTGAGCTTCAGGCTCTGTTACCTGCAGGTCACACTCGGACTGTGGACTGGTGCCTCTTGGGGACATGCTGCGTCCTTACCCCATCACACGGTACCTTCCTCCTGCTATACCACAGCTAGGGTGACGCACTGTCCAGCCACTGCTCTCAGGGGAACAGTTCAGGGTGTTTTCCATTGCCCTGTATTTCTTTAAATTGTGGATGTTATCAAGGCCTTTGACAAATGACTGCTCCACTACCAAGAGTAATGGCTTGGACATACTTTGCCTGCCACTTGTTCACTTGTTGCTAATGCGCCTTCACCCACCCGCCACCTGCATGAAGTGTCTTTATGGAATTGTCACTGTGTTCCTCATGTTGTGTTGTTGTTTCTCTGTTGCTCAAATGCCTCAAGTGACCATTTAATTCAGCCAGTTAATCTCTGCACAACTCTCATCTCTAGGTTGAAAAATGAAAAATGATAAGAAAGAATCTTTTCCTTTTGTTTTATTATAAGACTTTTCATAGAATGTAAGTGGAGTGAGTGAAATGTGTTTAGACTGAAAAGGCCAAACATCTTGCTGACCAGCCCCATTGATATAATTTTGCCTCTTCCCTTTGGAAATAGCTTGATGTAGCTCATGGAAAGAAGTTTTGGCTTACAAATGTGTTGTATGATGAGACACATCTGTTGTGGCACAGCTTCCCCTGCCCTGCTGCCTCACTCACCTCAGCCCAGCCCTCACAGCAGCTCTAACTGTTGTTTTCCTTCCCTCACTCTCCATTGTATCCTTTATGTACACATGGGACAGTTGAGATGTACTATTTCTGCATTCCCTCCCACACCCACATAACCCTAAGGTACATGCTATAAGTGTGCCATTCTCTGTAATTGTAGTTTTGGGCATCACCCTGAGACGTGGTCAAGAGTAGAATAATCCTAAACAAGCTCATGTGTCAGGTCACTGTCGGATGGGCGCCGTCGCACCAGCGGTCACTGTCGGGTGGAGAGAGTGTGCCGCTGCCTCGCTCCCGAGGCCGACAACGCCCTGAACCAAGACAGCACGCCACGGCCTGAGAAAGGTGACGCTGCAGGATGTTGCTTAGCCTGCTTGCTGTGGGGGTGACAGGCTTGTGTTTAGTATGACTTACTCTAATGCTGGAAAAAAAGTCTCTTCATGCAAACTAATATGATGGTGTTAACAAAATGCTGTTGTAGAGCTTCTTATGGCAAGCTTATAGAAGAGGATTCAACTAATAGTGAGTTTCCTTAAAGTTGCGACACATAAAGGTAAACTCTGGGAAAATATATCTTACATCTCTCAGTCACCTCATTTTAGTTGCAAAATGAGAAATATCTGCCATAAATTTCCTGCTGTGCCAGAATTCAATTAATATTTCCTATATATATAACATGCTTGGGGCAAATTGCACCTCATTACTAGTGATGATTTTAGCTTCATTTATGACTACATTTGCAGCGTCTCGGCGGCAAAGGAAGACAAAAAAAGAGTTGCAAACAAGGAAGACAACTGGTAACTGTAAACACTTTGTGCATCATTTGTAGGAGATGTTTTGTGTACGTTATTTTTAAGTGACATTTTTAAGTATTTCTTCTTCAAGCCTTTTATGATAATGTATTTCAGGTGGTAAGGCAGGACTGAGCATTTATATAGTGTCTTAAAGTATATATAGTGAGTTTGTTTATGAAAATTTTTGTTTATGTTGATATGCACAGTATGTCCATCTATGAACAGATATGTATGCATTCACACACACGCACACACACACACACACACACACACACACACACACACACACACGCACACGCACACACACACACAATGCTTTAAGGAAAAGTTGGACAAATACAGATACGGAGACGGGACCACAGGAGCGTAAGCCCAAGCCCTGTAAAACTACAACTAGGTAAATACACACACACACACAAACACACACACACACACACACACACACACACACACACACACACACACACACACACACACACACACACACACACACACAGGCGGTGGCTGAGTCGACAGAGTAACAGCACTAGGAGGACGCGAGTTCAATCCCCAGTGCCACCAAGCTGATTTTTCAGCCGCCGAGTGGCTCTTAAAACTACCCACATGCTGTCAGAAGACCGCCTATCAACCCGGACTCTAGATTCTAGGATTAAAGATGAGCATGAGCGAGAACAATGCAAGATAGGCGCCATAAACACTCACTGCGCCAGAACGGCTGGGACCATCAGGTCCCACCAGGATCAGAAGCCTTACCCAGGAAGAAGCCCCCACCGGAAGGCCTACCGGGCGCTATAGGCCGCGACGTAAAAAACAAAAACAAAAAAACACACACACACACACACACACACACACACACACACACACACACACACACACACACACACACACACACACACCTAAAATCCACTAACTTAGAACTTTAAATTTTCTCTTGCATTTTCTTAAATATTATAGAAAGCAGAAGACAGTTTCCTAGTGGTAGTCTTTGCTTTATCAACAGTAAAGTTAATACAGTGCACCAAACCACATCCACGTGTTGCCTAAGCTGTGAGACGCTTCCCACGCTGCCACGGAAGATTATACACTCAAGTCCTGGTGATGTGGCTTGGTGCAAATAGGTCTCCTCCATCTCCCTAGTGTATAAGTCCTGACGTCACCCTCATAAACAAACTGCTTCAGGCATTTTTGGCGGCTTCTAGATATATTTGGCCGAATCAACTTTTCATAAAGTGGTAGACCTTTTGTCTCTGTCATTTTGGGGTGAGAGTGTTCTAAAATTCTCCTTAATTTTTCTGCCTATATCACAAGTAGACTTAATGAGGCAGGTTTTTTAATTTCCCCCAAAAAAAGAAAATATTTTTTTTCAAATTCCCCCAAAAGAAAATTATTATTTTTTTCAATTTCCCATAAAAAAGAAAATTTCAATCCACCCTAAAAGAAAATGAGGCAGTTTTTTTTTTATTTCCCCCCAAATAATATGATATAAGTTTTTAAAATTTCCCTCCAAAGAAAATGATACGTTTTTTCAATTTCCCCCCAAAAGAAAATGAAAGTTTGTTTTTCAATTTCCTCCAAAAAAAGAAAAAGAGTCATCTTTTTCAATTTCCCTCAAAAGAAAATTAGCTTTATTTTTCAATTTCCCTGAAAAAGAAATAAATGATTGGCGGTTTGTTTATGAAGGCAGCGTTGTGATGCCTTGATGGAGGGGATGGTGATTAACATTCTGCTGTAGCCTTGTGACCCTGTGGTGTACTAAAATGACCTGTGCCTCCCCCTCCTCCTCCCCACCAGCCGGCAGCTCCAGCCTTGACTCCCTCAGTGAAGAAGGTGAGCCATCGTCCTCACCTCTAAGCCCTTGCCCTCAAAGTAATTCACCTCTCTTTGGATTACCATGTTCTGAGGCCCCTAAGACACGTTCAGGCAGTGACTTGCTTCAGAATATGTAACTGGTTGCTCTTTTAACCCTTAGACGGCAGTGGAACTATATATAGACAGTTCAAAATTCAGTCAGTCAGTTTTGTACGGCAGAAATATAACAACACTTCCAGATTGTGGTAGAATCTATATATAGATGATGTTAAAACATCTGTTATGTGGCGTAACTATATTTACACTATGGTCCTAAGGTCGGCAATGAGTATATATAGACGATTCGTTTTGGGGGAGTGACTCTTCAAATACTGCCGCTGTCTAAGGGTTAAAGTGTATGTTGTTTTTGCTTCTTATAAGCAGATACGTTTGTTGTGTTTATGAGTAGAAAAATGGAATGCTAATGGGCTTCAGATTATGGTAATATTTTTGTTTTCTTATTTATTTTGCAACTGCACATGAATGTTATATGTTTTGAACAAGATCATTACGTGTTTCCAGCTCCCTCTCACCAGCAAATTTTCTCGTGCATACAATGAATGTCTTTTGCATTTGAGCATATCTTTATATTTTGTTTTGATCATATTTCACGAGACTTAATGCCTTGCAGTAAATTAATTTCTGTATTTTTCTTTATATTTTCTGATTCATCACATTTACCAATGCATGCCAGACTGGAGTACCGGAAGTGGTAAGATAAGTCTTCTTCTCAAGGCACCGGACTGTTACGGCTTGTAACGAGGCTTTTAGGTTTTACTTGACAGAATTTCCTTAGTTACATCCTGCATATTTTTTTCCTATTTTATTCACTTTGTACATCTGCTATTACATATTGCTGGATTTTTCTATCAATAGTTTTTGTTAGTTAATAGTTTTGACAACCCTTCTTGGCTTTGCTTTCATAATGCATACTCACAAAGGTAACTATAAACTTTATTTACTTGATCATCAAACACATGTTGATAAAACTGACTTTCTCATCATTTGTATGCAAAATTTAGTAAATTGAGAAATCAGAGTATGTATTAAGTTTAAAAGTTGATTAATGGTGACTGTGGTACTCAGAAGGTCACAATACATAGAGAGTGAAAGCTAGATGTGCATAGACAATTTGCAGACAATACATAAACAGTGATGCACGAGGGATGGGCGGGAGGCTGCTGAGACCAGACCTGTTTTGCAGAGAGCATGAAGCGCCACCGTCACAGCATTCCCGGCCACCTCTCCTACCTGTCCTTCCTGGCGGGGCTGCAGCAGAAGGCCACCGCCGCCGTGCCCGTCTTCTCCACGGCCGTCATCTCTGGCTCTACATCGGCCCCGGACCTGAGAGACAACTTTTCAGCTCTTCCATTCTCTGCAAGTAAGTTTTGTGTACGACTTGAAGGTAAGAAGGGAGCAACAATTAGTGGGCTTTTTTTTCTACAGTTTCTTTTTGTTGCCTTTGAGTTGTTTTCTGTGCTGTAAAAAAATAAATAAAAAAAAGACAAGTAAGTAGCAGGAGTCTAAGGATGAGGGGTGCCAGGTGTCGGGAATCATCTCTGGTGTGAGTTTTACAGACGGTGATGCAGAGAAAGACAAATATAACTGTGAAAAGAGTCATGTAGTGTCTTTTTACACCAAGGGAGGCAGCTCAAGAGTCAAAACAAAAACAACAACAACAAAAAATCCTGCTTGATGCTGCTCCACCAAAACAAAAAAAGATTGAGAGGCTAGAAGAGAGGTCAGAAGGGGAGGTGTCTTTATACTCTCCTCTTGAGTAGAGCGTAATGGTATAGGTATAAAATGAAGAGAGATTCAGAAAAATTGCAAATAATATACATAATTACTGTGGGCCAAACTCTTATAAGAACTAGAAAGAGAACTCTAGTCGCCATACAGACGCTGGTCCAGTATGGACCAGCGTCCCTCCTTGCCCTTCTTCCATAGCTATGGGAGCTGATTGGTTGGATGAAGGGAGCTTGGAATTAGGAGTCAGTGTTACTATGGAGGGAAATTGAGGGAGGGGGCAGAGCTTCTGACCAACTTGGCGTGACTATAGAACGTTTCCTCCTTGCCACTCCAGACCTTGAGGGCCTTGGGGGGGTGCCATCCATCCGGCCTCTTGAGACCCTCCACAACGCCTTGGCCCTCCGTCAGCTGGATGCCTTCCTGGAGCGCATGGCCTTGGCACAGTTCCGCACGCCACTCTCCTCGCCCCCCAAGATGCCCTCCACCCCAAGGCATCCCCGCACCTCCCTCCCTCTCGGCCTCCAGTCTCCTTCTTCCAGTAAGTGGTCTCGAGAATCTTCCTTGGAGACACTTTAGGAGAAGTGTGACAACTTACAATGGCACTGCCTAACTAACTCCAGCATGGACGTCCATCCCTAGCCACTCCACGTGTGTGTGGGTGTGGAGGCAGGAGTGGCATGTCGTAGCGGAGTGACTAACATCTGTAGGGTTTTGATAGATGTCCTTTGTAGCAATATACAAGCGTTGAGACTGTGTTTGTTTAGTAGACTGCAGAGTTTAGTGTGCCATGCGTGCAGTAGTGTCTTTCAGAGTTCTGTATTCAGACGAACATATCACATTTTAGTACTATTAGATATCTTTTTTTTGTTTTTATATTGATGGTGACTTTTAAGGAGGTCTGCAAGAGGTACCAGTAGCTGTTCACTCAGTAGTTGTCTCGATACTTTTATTCATTGTCGTCCATCTTGGGTAGTCATCGTTTGAAGGCTGCGTGGCCCCAGACTACTCGTCTCATCATTTATTTTTCTAGAAGAGAGGCTGTGTTGTGCCCGAGGGATGTTAGGACAAAGAAACACTTTCCCGTGATACACTGATCTCTTGATGTCAGGGCAAGTGTTGTCCGAGTTTAGTTCTAAAAGCAATGCAGTTAATGTTCTGGTTTCCTCAGAAGGAAGAGTACAGTAGAACGATGGTTTAACACTAATTTCTTTAAGATTAGTTATCTACCACAAGGCCCTGAATTTGGGACACCTTATAGTTTTTACTTGAATATTTTCTGTTTAGTATGAATCAGTTTTGAAGTGTATGATCCTCTCCATGAGGCAAATCATGCAATCAAGCAACTGAGGAGTGAACGGCTTTATCACAAAGCAGGCCAGTTAGGCCGACCATGCAGCATGTCATTCCCACATTTTTTCACCCAAGAATGGCTCTTACTCAATTATTTTCATGTTTTTGTATGCCAATAAATTAATATTTAGTTTTAATTTTTTTGTTCAGTACCAATCCGATACACTCCTTTAATAAAGTAACTCCTTGATTAAGCACAAAATTGTGTCAGCAGGAAGAGTCTTTGATACTGTTAGACTGCCGTCCTACTGTACTGGCGTGTGAAGGCTGTGCAACATATCAAAATAGTGTCTGCTAAGTTGTGTGTGTGTGTGTATTTTTCAAGTCGACATTTTGTGACTTACTCCTAAGATTTAAAAGAAGCTCATAGAGACTGGGTGATAGTTAAGAAAGAAATTTGCTCAGTGATCTTATACTGCCACTTGGTGAGGGTGATGGTGTGGTGTAAGGTTGTAAGGTTGTCAAGTCCTTTCCCTTTGGTAAAATAAGGTAAACAGTTGCCTCAGTCAGTGAAAGGACAGGCCAGCAACTCAAAATTACTGCTGTGGGTGTGAAGGGGACCCCACCGCCCTCAAGGACTGCCGGGGGCTTATGAAGGAAAGAGTCTTCAGCGTTTTTACATGGAGAAGTTACACTCTGCTCAATTCATGACATGTTGGGTCAGTTTGCTGGGCTCAGATTTTTCAAAGTACTGTGACATAATCACCCTTTTTATGTTTTTGAAAGAAAACTATTCATTGATATGGGTTGTTAAAAGTGATGTAAATATTTGCATCATTCATGAACATAAGAGGAGATATGCATATTTTGTGTCATTTCTGATTTCAGAAATATTTCCTACATGCTTTGCACTGTTTTCATCTTTTCTACAAATTTAGTAGATTGGAGTGTCAACTTAAGAATAAATTTCACCATTGCTTTCCATGTTATAATATTTTCTGAAAAAACATTTGACACTGTGGTCCCTCTGTGTAAGTAAACAGTTACTTTACCAATTTTATTATTGTGGTTATTCTCTTTATGGTGCCTCATCCTACTTGAGATGGTATCATTTGCTTCCCATAAACATTTGGTCTAATTTGAGCTTCCTTTCACTAATGTTGAGCCCCTTCCCCAAACTGTGGTGCGTTGAGGGCCATGGCACCCTGGGTTATTAATGCCTTGACTCATGTTCATGGGAAGACCTGGCTGGTGTGACTGCCATGACCCTTGGGCTAGTGAATCAAGCTCTTGCTTTCTCACCTTTAATACTGTGAAGGATATTTCACTGACCACACGGCCACCAACCTCATGTACTGACCAGGCCAGCCCTGACTACCATAGGCAATGCGTATGGGTGATATTCCTGTTAAGTGTTTAAGCTTTGGCTTGATGTTGACAAATTAGATAAACCTTTCTGCACAAGTAAATGCTTCAGAGTACCAGTACTGCGTTGATAACATAAAGTGAGATGAATAATAAGTTTTGTTCCTAACACTGATATCTTCTGGTGTCAAGCTTTATCAGATTTTTAGGTGACTTGCAGATTTTTATTTGCTTTTTTATTTTCCAGTCTTTTTAATGTGGCTTCTTTGGCATCATATTTATTTGCTTATTTTGGCATTTGAGTGAGTTGTTAGTCTGGCACAAGTGCATGAATCTGTCAGCATCACTTAAACCTGAAGCAGAATTACAGACAGTCGTTCACATTTTTATTACATTCAACTTTGTAATGGGACACTAACATTTTAAAATATATCAGTACATTTAAATTTTTTGTGAGATTTAAGTTTTAACAGAAGTTTCCAAATTTTGCTCATTAGCCCATTTTAGTTTTAATAATTGCACACATTTCAAAACAAATGACTGCCCAACTTTAATAGATTATTTGTCTCATATTTTGAACAACTGATGAGTCAGATAAGTGAATGACTGCTTTAACTATGTTAATTTTATTGTGTGAGTGCAATGGCCAAATGAAAGTGGTTCACTAAAACTAAAAACTAACATTAAATGTGATCATTAGTAAATTTATAATAATCTAGATACATACATTTACTCATTAAATATTATTTTTTTAAGATCTTTAGTCCTAGAATAGTCACTTAAAACTATCTGTATAGCTGTAAGAGTCTAAAGCTAACTTAGGATCTTGAGTACTCAATATTAACCAAGCCAAGCTCCACTTTCCTTGGCGGCTGTGCTGTGTGGTGTGTCCTGCTAGAGGTAGTGAAGGAAGTTGTGTTCTCCAGGTGTTGGCTGGTCTGGACCCCCATCCTTCGTGTCATCCTCCGGCCCCTCCTCCCCCAATATCAACACTCTGGAGTTCTTCTCACACCAGCACCGCTGCTACGACACCAACACACCACAACCAGCATCACCCAAGTTCTTCAGCACAGCTCCCTCCCTCACTACCACCACCACCACCACAATCACCACTGCTCAGCATGAACACGCTCACTACAACAACCCTTACACAGCCAGAGCCCCCGACACATACGCTGCCAATGATAGAGGTGTTTTTTATGCTGAGGTGAATGCTGCTGCTGTTAGGTTTCTCTTACAACTAAACACCAGCACCAAGCCTCATCCTGACACGGGCCTTCCTGACTTCTCTGCCCAGCATGCTAATGTAGATGAGCTCAGTAGTGCTGATGGGGGGGTGGGGGCGGTAGAGAACTCCGGTGAGATGAGTGACCCCGCCTCGCCATCAGAGGGTTCGGAGAGCTTAGGGTCCCATTCCCAGACTGAGGTGGCCTCCATCATAGAGAGAGGAGACACGGCCACGCCAGACACTCACAGCGACGTTCAAGACCAAGAAATATCATGCCAAGAAACCACAGAACCTGAGAATCTCCTGTCCGTCACGAACAACAGAGGTGCCGCCTCCTCAGAGTGAGCTGTGGCGGTGTGTGTGTGTGTGTGTGTGTGTGTGTGTGTTTGGGTGTGCTGAGAGCATCAAGCCTTCATTCCAGTGTCAATATATAATTAAAATGGAAGTCATTATGTTTGTGATTGTTTGTAAGAATATTTGTCTAGAGAGCTTTGGGTGCATGTGCTGAGTGGTGTGTGGTGGTGTGCCTGGCCCTGGTGTGTGCCAGCCCGCAGCACAGCGAGGGCAGCGGCGGGGCAGGGCGGCATGGTAGGGATCCTGTGTTGGTCTGCAGGAAGAGTGTTTGTTGTCCCATACCATTAACAATCAGACTGAATCATGAAAGAAGATAAATCAGAATCTTTTTAATGAGAATCACTTGTGTTGCTAAAGTTCCCTACAATTTCTGATGCAGTAACTGACATTCAGTATTGCGAACCACAGAGAAGAGAATTTATATATATCTATATTTTTAAGTGAATGAATTTTTTGTTGAATGAGTAATGTAAGTGAGGATATAATATATATATATTTCTATAAAGAAAATGCCAGACTGGACAATATAAGGCTGTGAATGGAGCAACTGTGAAAATTTATGGCAAGACGTCGTTGTTAGCTAAAACTCTCCCGCTGAAAGTCTTCATATTTATACAATTTTGTTAGTTTTTTCCTTGATGTCCCTTGGTGTGGGCAGGAGTATGGCTGCTGTGTGCTGTTGTTGCATGCTGGTGTACATGCCTTCCCAAACACCCGACTACAAAGCTCAAGTGCGACCCCTCTGAGGAAAAGCTAAACATCTCCCTTTTGTTCACAGATATTGTTGAGGAGTATGGGGCTCTTGATCCTCTCCTTAGGTATTACTAGTGGGGCGGCCTGACTCAGTGCCTCCTGTCACATACCCAGCAGGCACGTGTTCCTGTGCGTGCCTGTCTGGCCTCCTGATACACGATTCTCAGCATTGTTTCAGCAGGTTGTTGTGCACCTCAGAAAAAGGGGAAGCAATGTGCAATCTGTTCTTAGCATCCTTCATTCTTTTGGTATAGTGCTCTGAAGAAAGGGAAAACTATACAATCTGTTCTCAGCATCCTTCATTCTTTTGGTATAGTGCTCTGAAGAAAGGGAAAACTATACAATCTGTTCTCAAAATCCTTCATTCTTTTGGTATAGTGCTCTGAAGAAAGGGAAAACTATACAATCTGTTCTCAGCATCCTTCATTCTTTTGGTATAGTGCTCTGAAGAAAGGGAAAACTATACAATCTGTTCTCAGCATCCTTCACTCTTTTGTCACAGTGCTGAACGAAAAGTAAAATGTACAATCTAATGTGCCATAGTGGAGTCCCGAGAGAAAATGACACGATCACTACAACCCTTTTTCTTGTGTGTGTCTTCTTTTCTCGTCACAAAGACAGGGAGCAGCGCCTTCTGTTCCCCTCCCCCACATGTGTTGTGCTCAGAGTCATTATTTGCTCACCTGTTTTCAGTATTTAGTTAAGTCCTTAGGGTGATTTACTCAGTTCAAAAATGGTTTCCTGTACTCTGTTGGTTTTCAGTCAGATTTCATTATCAGTAAAGTTATTTGATCATGTTTTTGTCTTTTTATACTGACCCTCTCGAAAACTGTCTTGATTGTAGTGGAAATGCTGCATCCATGAATTTGAAGTATACTAAAATATAATTGTAATGGGCTAAGTTATTTGAGGAGGAGAAGGAGGAGAAAGGGGATGAATGTTGTCTTAGTGATAGAAAGTGAGGTTGAATATGTAGTAGTTAAGTTATATGAGAAAGAGGAGGAGGAGGAGGAGGAGGAGGAGGAGGAATGTTGCTTTAGTGATAGGAAGTGAAACAGAGTGAAGGGATTAACACACCTAGACTGATATCTTAACTTTTACAAGATTAGATTATGATTACTTGCCGAATTTGCTTTGCCATGAGAAGTGAAAATAAATGGGAAAGTTTGATAAACATAAACAAATTGAGTATGATAGATGGGTAGATAGATAGATAGAGAGGATGTGAGGAGAGTGAATTCTCATCCCCATGCATCTATAGCCTATTAAAATATCCTGCAAGAAGCCTGATAGAATGAAGGCTAAGATGGGGAGTGACTTGGTATATAGAGATTTTTTTTTTATGTCAAAGGAAGCAGCTCGAGGGCAACCACAAGAAAAGAAAGCAAATAAAGAGCATGCTAAGATATTATTTTCAAACATCTATTCCTCTGCATGTCACCAATAGTTTCAGAGGCTAATATATTCCCACAGAGCGCATGCAGAAAAAAAAATGGCCAAAATCATTAATGCCAAGTACTTACCCATATTCAAATTTCGCGCTCTTAAAAGATTTACAAAGATTTACATAGATACGGACTTTGTCTTGGTTGGTGGTTAGAGGTCACACAACAAGCTCTCTGATTGGCTCATTGTTTCTAACCCCTTGAAGAGCCAGCCAATCACAGTCCGGCTCTTATAATAGTACGTTTTGTAATTAGTGCGCGCCATTTTACCTCGGGAGTGAGTGGAAGTTGTTACCTGTCAAATACATTATCGTTTTTTTACCGATTTATAAGTGAAATGGCTACTATCTACACATGGCAAAAGGTAAATAAGTGCTTCAGGTTTAAGATACGATAGATAACAATATGTGACAGTTGTGATTTGTGGTATAATTGGCCTAGATAAGATGGCTTGTACAGGGAATGATTTGAAGTTTAACAAGAAATATACACACTTATTATTTTTCTTTTTTATCAATTTACAAGTGAAATAGCGAACATCCACACTTGGCTACGGGTAAATAAGTGTTTCGGGCATAAGATGTGATATATGATAATAAGTGACAGTAGTGTTTTGTGCTGTTATGTGCTTGATAAGGCTGGGAAGAGGTAGTGCTGGAAGGATAACAAATATACCCACTTACTATTTTTATTTTTTATTAATTTACAAGTGAAATAGCGAACATCCACAAATGACTACGGGTAAATAAGTGTTTTGGGCATAAGATGTGATAGATGATAATAAGAGACAGTAGTGTTTTGTGCTGTTAATTAAGGGCTAGGACGAGGTAGTGTTGGAAGGATAAGAAATATACCCACTTACTATTTTTCTTTTTTATCAATTTACAAGTGAAATAGCGAACATCCACACATATGGCTACGGGTTAATAAGTGTTTTGGGCATAAGATGTGATAGATGATGATAAGAGACAGTAGTGTTTTGTGCTGTTAATTAAGGGCTAGGACGAGGTAGTGTTAGAAGGATAACAAGAGATATACCCACTTACAATCTTTATTTTTTATCAATTTACAAGTGAAATAACTAACATCAACACTTGGCTACGGGTAAATAAGTGTTTTGGGCATAAGATGTGATAGATGATAATAAGAGACAGTAGTGTTTTGTGCTGTTAATTAAGGGCTAGGACGAGGTAGTGTTGGAAGGATAAGAGATATACCCACTTACTATTTTTTTTTTTATCCAATTAACAAGTGAAATAACTTACATCAACACTTGGCTACGGGTAAATAAGTGTTTCGGGCATAAGATGTGATAGATGATAACAAATGACAGTAGTATTTTGTGTTGTTAATTAAGGGCTAGGACGAGGTAGTGTTGGAAGGATAAGAAATATACCCACTTACTATTTTTCTTTTTTATCAATTTACAAGTGAAATAGCGAACATCCACACATGGCTACGGGTAAATAAGTGTTTCGGGCATAAGATGTGATAGATGATAACAAGAGACAGTAGTGTTTTGTGCTGTTAATTAAGGACTAGGACGAGGTAGTGTTGGAAGGATAACAAGAGATATACCCACTTACAATCTTTATTTTTTATCAATTTACAAGTGAAATAGCGAACATCCACACATATGGCTACGGGTTAATAAGTGTTTTGGGCATAAGATGTGATAGATGATAATAAGAGACAGTAGTGTTTTGTGCTGTTAATTAAGGGCTAGGACGAGGTAGTGTTGGAAGGACAACAAGAGATATACCCACTTACAATCTTTATTTTTTATCAATTTACAAGTGAAATAGCGAACATCCACAAATGGCTACGGGTAAATAAGTGTTTTGGGCATAAGATGTGATAGATGATAATAAGAGACAGTAGTGTTTTGTGCTGTTATCGATGATGTTATCTGGCCACCACATGAGGCCCAAGGGACATGTTTTCACCTGCACACTGCACATGACTTCGAAGACCAGCAACAGGTAGGTTTGTATTCTTTTATTTGTTGATTGATTGACTGATTGATTGAAGTTTATTGTTGCGAAGAGAATTACAAGGTTTTATATTGTTTTGTTTATTTTTTGTTTGTGCATTTGATATTGTATTTGTCATGTTTGTATTCGTATTGAGTGTTTTCCTCCATTTTGGCCCAACATTAGCACATTATATATCATTTTATGTCTACCCATGTTCTTTTTTATTTATTTGTTTTTAACCTAGGCAAAGAACAACTACTAAGCTTTCAAATGACATAGTTTTCCCTAACATTCTTCATTGATTAGAGATATACGGATTCAAAAAGGTATGTTGGCTAATAAAAATGTTCAGTCCCTTATGTCTACTCCCCTGACTAAATCAAGGCCTTTATTTTTTTAGCACTTGTCCCCTACCATTGTATCTTTTTAGTTTCCTGGTGCTCCTTCCACATGTATCCTTAGTTGTATAATCACACTCTGTACTGCCCGGGGGTTGGGATGGCATGCTCCTCCCTTCTCCTTTGTTGTTAAATTACTTGCAACAATAAACTATCAATCAATCAAATCAAGCAAAGGATATATATAAAGGGAATATAAGGGTGAAGTAAAGGGAGATAAGGGTTAATGAAGGGATATAAGGGTTGATACAGGGATATAGGAGTTAAAAAAAGCGATATAAAGGGAGAAAAAGACAGTCACTCAGCCCAGACCACATGTAAACTAACCCTTCGAAGTGTCAATGGTCTCAAGGCGTCCTGACTCCCGCGTGGCTCGAGTATTCTTTAGCTTTCTTTGTGCTGCGTCGGGACAAGATAAAAAAGGGAATATAAGGGTGAAAAAAGGGAGATAAGGGCTAATGAAGGGATATAAGGGTTGATAAAGGGATATATAGGAGTTAAAAAAAGCAATATAAGGGTAGAACAACCAATAGTTTTACCAATAGTTTCAGAGGCTAAGGTAATATCCCAACGAGCCTCATGTATGCAGAAAAAAAAGCCCACATGTAATCTAAACCTTCGAAGTGTCAAGGCTCAAGGTTGTGACTCCCGCGGGGCTCGAGATTTCTTTAGCTTTCTTTGTGCTTCGTCGGGACAAGACATGAAGAGAGAGCTAGACAGTGATTAGGGATATAAGGGTTCAAAAAGGGATATAATGGCTAATAAAAGGATATATATAAGAGATGAAAAAGGAATATAAGGATGAAATAAAGGGAGATAAGGGTTAATGAAGGGATATAAGGGTTGATAAAGGGATATAGGAGTTAAAAAAAGCGATATAAAGAGTCACTCGGCCCAGACCACATGTAAGCTAACCCTTCGAAGTGTCAGTGGTTTCAAGGTTGTCCTGACTCCCGCGGGGCTCGAGATTTCTTTAGCTTTCTTTGTGCTGCGTCGGGACAAGACATGGAGAGAGAGACATTGATTAGGGATATAAAGGTTCAAAAAGGGATATAATGGCTAATAAAAGGATATATATAAGAGATGAAAAAGGAATATAAGGGTGAAATAAAGGGAGATAAGGGTTAATGAAGGGATATAAGGGTTGATAAAGGGATATAGGAGTTAAAAAGAGGGATATAATGGCTAATAAAAGGATATGTATAAGGGATGAAAAAGGAATATAAGGGTGAAATAAAGGGAGATAAGGGTTAATGAAGGGATATAAGGGTTCAAAAAGGGATATAATGGCTAATAAAAGGATATATAAGGGATAAAAAGGGTGAAAAGAGGGACATAAGGGTTCATGAAGGGATATAAGGGTTGATAGAGGGATATAGGAGTTAAAAAAAGCAATATAAGGGGAGAAAAAGACAGTCACTCAGGCAGACCACATGTAAACTAACCCTTCGAAGTGTCAATGGTCTCAAGGCGTCCAAACTCCTGCGGTGCTCGAGTTTTCTTTTCTTTAGCTTTCTTTGTGCTTCGTCGGGACAAGACATGAAGAGAGACATTTCAGCTCCTCCGGTGTGTCTATATTCCGCTGCCACACAAAGGGCGCGCCGCAGAGAAGCATTTCCCTTGGCAGTATAGAAGCTTCTAGTGACGTCGATATGATGCAGACTACAAAGACTTTTTTTTTTTCTTTATTTTCTGCACAGGTGAGTTATTTATTCCTTCACCCTGGCGTCATGTAGGGCGAGGGGAGGCAGGCGTCATGGAGGGCTAGGGGAGGGAGGTGAGGCGTGAATCATAAGAAGGTTGGCATTCTCAGACGCTTCCTTCCGCTTCTCACATGAATTGGGTTATCTTGGGTGTGTTTTCAAGTTCATGGTAATACTGAAGCTTAATTTATAATCGGGTTCTCTTGAGTGTGTTTTCAGGTTGATGGTAATATAGGAGCCCTGTCAGAGTGATCGAGTTCTCATGAGTGTGTTTTCAGGTTGATGGTAATATAGGAGCCTTGTCAGAGTGATCGAGTTCTCATGAGTGTGTTTTTCAGGTTCATGGTATTACAGAGGCTTTGTCAGAGTAATCGAGTTCTCATGAGTGTGTTTTCAGGTTGATGGTAATATAGGAGCCTTGTCAGAGTGATCGAGTTCTCATGAGTGTGTTTTTCAGGTTCATGGTATTACAGAGGCTTTGTCAGAGTAATCGAGTTCTGATGAGTGTGTTTTCAGGTTCATGGTATTACAGAGGCTTTGTCAGCGTGATCGAGTTCTGATGAGTGTGTTTTCAGGTTCATGGTATTACAGAAGCTTTGTCAGAGTAATCGATTTCTCGTGAGTGGTTTTTTTTTCACGTTCATGGTTTATACAGAACCATTGTCAAAGTACTAGCAGGATCATAAAAGTACCCATGGAAATGCCCACTACTCCTACGAAAGTCTTGTCACATAGATCGATATTTTCAGACTCTTTTGCCTCTCATATCAACTATTTCCAAAATCTGAAAAGGAGATTAATCGGGTTGGGTGCGTTTTTCACGTTCATGGTGCAGAACATTCGTCAAATTACTGCCAGGGTCATAAAACTAACTCCTATGGAAATGCCCACCCATAACTTCTACGATAGTTAGCCTATATTCAAGAAGGTTAGATTAATTCATTGATAGTGAGGTTAGGTGGGGTTATTAGGCTTACAGGGACTGCCTTACATAGACCTACTGGGCTCTTGCAGACTCCAATTAATTATGTTCTTATGAAAGCCTTGTCAAATGTGTATGGGAACAGCGATAGTGGTGTGATGGAGAGGAGAGATAAGGGGGTGGTTAGGAGGAAGTAGCTATTGAAATGGAGAGGAGAATAGCGACAGTGGAGTGGGTGAAGAAGAGATAAGAGATAAAGAAGGGAGATAACGAAGTAGAGGTAAAAGAAAGATAACATAGTAGCCTAGTAACGCAACACAGTGAATTTAGTCTTTGAAAGCAAGCAGACTTCTGAATGGGTGAAGAAAAGATAATAGGAATGAGACGAAGAAGGGAAATAATTTAGTAGGGATAAAGAAAAGAAGACAATAAAGTAGATATGTATAGCCTAATAACGTAACGGAAGGGAGTCTAAAAGCAAGATAACAGAGAGTAAGATGAAGAAAGGAAATAGTGAAATAGGGATGAAGGAAAGGGAAAAATAGAGCAGGTATGTAGCCTAATACCGTAACGGAAGGGAGTCTAAAAGCAAGATAACAGAGTGAGATAAAGAAGGGAAATAGTGAAATAGGGATGAAGGAAAGAGGAAAATAGAGTATGTATGTAGCCTAATAACGTAACGGAAGGGATCGAGTCTTTGGAAGCAAGATAACAGAGCAAGATGAAGAAGGGAAATAGTGAAATAGGGATGAAGGAAAGGGGAAAATAGAGGAGGTAGGGTAGAGTAGATAGAGTAATAGACAGGTAGCCAGAGAAGGTAGGTGACGGAATGGAGTCTATGAAAGCAAGAAGACTTTTGAATGAATGGAGAAAATAAGACAATAGGAGATGAAGAAGGGGAACAGTGAAGCAGGGATAAAGAAAGCAGATATCAGTAGGTAGCGTAGAAAAGAGAGTAGATAGAGTAGGTAGATAAGCAAGTTGAGTAAGTAGAATAGGTAGATAACGGAACCCAACGAAATCTATAAAACCAAGCAGAATTTTGAGTGAGTGAGGGTTGGGAAGGGGAAGGGGACATGTCCATAGTTCCTCCTCCTCCAGCTGTTGCCTAAATTGACGCGGGACGTGAAATTTGATGCCTGCCTGCCTCTCTGCCCGTCCACACATCTGTCCTGGCCGAGGGGGAGGAGGAGGAAGGGCTGTGGCAGAGGTCGCGGTTGTCGAAGAGAGTGATGGGGCGGCTTAATGTTTCCAGTCACAGCGGATAAACTTGACTTAGAGGGGTAAAAAGGAGAATTGTAATGCGTTGAAGTGTGTGGTTTTCTTTTTCTTTCATATTTATCTATTTACGTATTATTTCATTGAGGCATAACTTAGGTAATCTTTACATTGAATTTTACTTGTGTTAGAGCTTTTGTTAGTGTTTATTAGGCTAGATTTTACGGCTTTTTGTAAATATATCATAGTAATTTGTCTTGTTTTCAGAGAGAGAGAGAGAGAGAGAGAGAGAGAGAGAGAGAGAGAGACTTTAATTATGGAAAAAAATAATAGGAAAACGGTAGCCTAATGTGTTAATGTATGTTTTTTTCTTTCTTTTTTTCAAGGGGAATTATTATACAGTGGTTTGCTTATGTGGAGTTTGTCTTGTTTTGAGAGAGAGAGAGAGAGAGAGAGAGAGAGAGAGAGAGAGAGAGAGAGAGTATATCAGTGAAATTCCTTCCCCGCGCAAGTTTTTATGTGGGTCACGTGTTCCGGAGAAGAACTGGAGTTTTTGTTTTTTGTTCTTACACATTAAAGAATTTAATTCCATGCTTCATTTCTTGTTATTTTCTCCTCGTTTGCTTGTTCTTGTTCTTTTTTCTTCTTTTTCTTCTTCTTCTTCTTCTTCTTCTTCTTCTTCTTTTTCTTGTACGTCTTTTTCTTCTCCTTTCTCTTTCTTTTTTTCTTTCTCTTCTTTCCTTTTCTTTTTTTCTTTCTTTTTCGTTCTTTCTTTTTCTTTCTTACATCTTAATTTCTTTCATTCTCGTTCTTTTTGTTTTTCTTTCTTTCTCTCTTTCTGTCTTCCTTTCCTTCTTTTTATTTTTTTCGTTCGTTCTTTTCATCTTACTTTCTTTTATCCTCGTTCTTTCTGCGTTTCTTTCTCTCTTTCTCTCTTCTTTCCTTCCTTCTTATAATCTCCATCACTCACGCAAGAGAATATTGAATACCTTACAAAATATTCTAAGAAACATGCAAGGTAGGACTAAATTATTTCCCCGGCAAAATGATAAGAAAGAAAAAATGAATCTAAAATGTAAATTACGCTCTTCATAAACAGAATAAAAAATCGAGGTTATTAGAATATGGATCAAAGAAGATGTAGGTGGGAAGGAGGAGGAGGAGGAGGAGGAGGGACGTAAAGAAGAATAGGACAGCAGGGAAGGAGGAGGAGGAGGAGGAAGAGGAGGAGGTAATGAAAACGTAGGCGGCGTGGGTGTGACAATGCGTGTGTGTGTGTGCCCCCAACACTGACCCGCCAATACCCTCCCACGCCACGCCCACGCCTCCTTCACGCCACGGTAATTTATCACTGCAATAAATAAGATTAAAAAAAAAGGTCTGGAAGAAAGAGGGAACAAGAAGATGATTCAGACAGCTCGAGACATGACCACCTCGCGCATGGCTGCCTGAGGTGGCGGCGGCGGCGGAGGAGGAAGAGGAAGGGAAGGGAAGGGAAAAGAAGCAGTGTTGGAAGTACGACAATGGTTCCTTAAATACGACGGTCGGATTAGCCTAAATGATGCTGGTTTCTTCTTTCTCCTCGTATAGAATAGATTAGTTTTGTGTGTGTGTGTGTGTGTGTGTGTGTGTGTGTGTGTGTTTTTAGGCAGAAACCGATAACTCCAATGTTTCGAGTATACGATAATTTGGTAACACTGAAGGGAAGGGAAGGAAGGGAAGGGAAGGGAGGAAAGGGAAGGGACGGATTAGAAAGGAAAGGGAAATGAAAGGGAAGGGAAGGGAAGGAAACGAAAGGGGAAGGGAAGGAAGGAAGGGAGGAAAAGGAAGGACGGTTAGAAAGGAAGGAAATGAAAGGAAGGAAGGAAGGAAGGAAACGAAAGGGGAAGGGAAGGAAGGAAAGGGAAGGGATGGATTAGAAAGGGAAGGGAAGTGAAAGGGAAGGGAAGGAAATGGAAGGAAACGGAATGGGAAGGGAAGGGAGGGAAGGGAAGGGATGGGTTAGAAAGGGAAGGGAAATGAAAGGGAAGGGAAGGGAATGGAAGGAAACGGAATGGGAAGGGAAGGGAGGGAAGGGAAGGGATGGGTTAGAAAGGGAAGGGAAATGAAAGGGAAGGGAAGGGAATGGAAGGAAACGGAATGGGAAGGGAAGGGAGGGAAGGGAAGGGAACAGGAAGAGTAGGAAAGGGGAGGAATATGAAAGAGAGGGAAAGGAGAGGAAGGCAAGGCAGGGAAAGGGAAAGGTAGGAAAGGGAAGAGAAGTTAAGGAAAGGGAAGGAAGGGAAGGGGCAGAGGCGTCGCCCTTCACTGATGGCTCAAGCGGGGCGTGATAGGTGAGGTGAGGCTCCAGTGATAAGGGCACAGGTGAACGAACGTGTGTGTCTGTGTGTGTGTGTGTGTGTGTGTGTGTGTGTTTTATAGCCTACAAGTTTCGATTCCCTTTCATACATACTCGTAATCCCATATTCTCAAACATTCCTGGCCTTACACAACACCCACCCACATTTGGCAAGGCTTTCGTGGTGGTAGCTGCGTGCACAGGCCTATATATGGTTTGTTTCATAAGCCTAGTGATAATTTGACCAGGCTTCTGCACTATGAACGTGAAAATCCACTTATGAGAACCGACTAGACTTCTTTGTGGCCTTTGAAAGTAGTTGACATGAGAGTCTAAAGAGTGTTAGAGTAGAGTTTAAGTTATAAGCATTTCCATGGGTAGTTTTATAAGCCTAGTGATGGTTTGATAAGACTTCCATACTGTGAACGTGACACCCACTTATGAGAACCCGACTAATCTCCGCTCTGGCCTTTGAAAGTAGTTGACATGGGAGTCGAATGAGTGTGAGAGTTGAGTATAAATTATAAGCATTTCCATGGGTAGTTTTATAAGCCTAGTGATGGTTTGACAAGACTTCCGTACTGTGAACTTGAAACTCACTCATAAGAACCTGACTAGTCTCCGTTGTGGCCTTTGAAAATAGTTGACATGGGAGTCGAAAGAGTGTGAGAGTTGAGTATAAATTATAAGCATTTCCATGGGTAGTTTTATAAGCCTAGTAATGGTTTGAAAAGACTTCTATATACTGTGAACATGAAAACCCACTCATAAGAACCCGACTAATCTCCGTTCTGGCCTTTGAAAACAGTAGGCTAGTTTAAGTTGTACGTTGGTATTTCAATGGGTAGTTTTATAAGCCTTGTGATGGTTTGACAAGACTTCCATACTGTGAACTTGATATCCACTCATGAGAACCCGATTATAGTCTCCGTTGTGGCCTTTGAAAATAGTAGGCTAGTCGTAAGCGCCGAAAGCGTCTGGGAGTACGGTGTAGCGTGAAAAATAGTTGCCCGTGATGAACTGTTGCCTCCCCATCTGCTACAACGGGCCTTGAATTTCGTGTTGCATTCTTGAGGTCAAGGGCCATATCCTCGGCGCCCCAGCACACATACAGCACCCTTTTCCTACGAGTTTTGGGCGTTTCCAGGGGTCGTTTAATGGTCCTGGTGGTAGTTTGACTCTTCTTCTATGTGCTATGATTGTGATAAAGCACTCTTGAAAACCCGACCGATCTCTTTTTTGACCATTGGAAATAGTTGATGTGAGCGTTGGAAGGGTCTGAGAATACCGTCCCAGGAAACCTACATAAGGAGACGCATTTCCTTACATTCCTCTCGCCTCCCACGTGAACCTGCCTGCCAGCCTTTCATGTTCTGTGCTCTTCTGATGCAAACTTCTCCTAGGCTTAAGCTGCTCCCACACTAGGACTTTTCAAGCGCGTCATCACGCTACTCGATCGCCTCAACTCCCATATATGGTAAAATGGGCGGAGCTACGCGGGACTCACCGAGAACCTAGCCGAGGGGCATTTGGCGGGACTGGCGAGTCCGCTCAGTTGTTCCATACAGTGAAGATGGAGAGTTTACAATCTATACGCATAACCTCAGAGGGCCAACGGTCCGCTCACAAGGATACGGAGAAACACTGCATGTTAATAGCCTAGATTGCCCTAGAACTTACAATTTACACGACATGACCTTGGAGGACCTACGGTTCGCTCACAAGAGCTACGAGAGAACGATTACATGTTGAACATTAATTGGGGTAGGAGGGAGTTTGGGTGGTGTGTGCGAGTGTGTGTGTGTGTGTGTGTGTGTGTGGACGAGACGATTGTGTCGCCGGGTCGTCACCAGCAGGTTGAAATGATCGAGGGCGGCTTGTGGGCAAAAGGGTAATTACTCGCCCTAAGATATTCATCAGTATGGTAAGCCGGGGGACAGGGGGGGGGGGGATGATGCACTGGGGAGAAGGGGAGGAATGCTTCACTGGGATGGGTGTTGGAGGGCGTTAAATCACTGGGCAACGGAAAGCTGCTTACCTGTAGGTTGAAATGAGGGTGGGTTATGGGCCACTTCATCGCTCTGCGCTCTCTTTTATACCGGGGACAGGGAGAGAAGAGAGAGGGATAAACGCTCTCTCTCTTTTATACCGGGGACAGGAGAAGAGAGGATTCCTGTATTACCCCGAGGGAAGGAACCGTACAACGTCCACTGACGTCTGACTCAGACGGTCGCCTCGCCCGTTTGGGAGTTTCCCCCCCCTTCCCCCTCGAAAGTCCGACTCATGAAGCGCGTTACCAACCCCAGTGTGGGAGCAGCTTTAGATGGCACAAGACTCATTTCCTTCAAGTTTTGTCTTTTTCTTTTTTCCTGCAATATGCTCATGATTATAATACTTTTTTTTTTGTGTGTGTGTTTGATATGTTCATGATTATATATATTTTTTGTTTATCGTGTTTAAAGTTCGTGTATTAAGATTTAGTATATGGGTTTCATAGTCTATTTTTTTCGTTTCTTCAAGTTTTCTGTCTTTTTCTGTTTTTCTGCAATATGTTCATGATTATAATACTTCTTTTGTTTTTTTGTGTTTGATATGTTCATGATTATATATGTTTTTTGTTGATCGTGTTTAAAGTTGGTGTATTGAGATTTAGTATATGGGTTTCATGGTATAAATTCCTCTTAGTTAAAAATCTTCGTATCCCTCTTTTTCTTCTGTTTTACTCTCGTTCTTCTCTCTTTCTTCTCTCTTTCTTCCTCCTTCCTCTCTTCCTCGCCCCTTCCCTCTCTCTCCCCTCCACCATTTCTCTGTTTTCCTCTCGCTCCTCTCTTCTTTCATCCTCCTCCCTCTCCCTTTCCCCTTCCCTCTCTCTCCCCTCCACCATTTCTCTATTTTCCTCTCGCTAATCTCTCCCTTCCTTCCTCCTCTTCCTCTCCCCTTCCCTCTCTCTCCCCTCCACCATTTCTCTATTTTCCTCTCGCTCCTCTCTCCCTTCCTTCCTCCTCCCTCTCCCCTTCCCTCTCTCTCCCTCTCTGTCTCTTCGAAATTCTTCACATATAGTTAAAATTCTTGCGTTGAGAATTTGGAAGTGGAAGAAACTTTTTTTTCTTTTTAACCTTCGCAGTCCACATAAGTTTTCTCTTTATTTAATGGGACTTTCTATAGCAGATGTTTTAAGACTGTAATTGAAACTTTTAATGGTCAAGTTCGTGTGTGTGTGTGTGTGTGTGTGTGTGTGTGTGTGTGTGTGTATACTGCGTGTCCAAACCCACAAGTCTCATTGATCATTCCCCCTCCCACCAACCTCCCCCCCTTAACCTCCCCCTCCCCTTCTCCCCCTTCCCCCCTACACACGGAACTAACATCGGTTTGACATTTCATTTCGCCTGCCGTCTCCCCTGGTCCCCCTTCCCCTAACCCCCTACACACCCTCACCCCCCTCCCCATATTTCTCCTCCCTTCCTCCTCCTCCTTCCTCTCCCTTCCCCCCATCCATTCCTGATCCGCCCCTTCCTTCTCTCTTCCTCTCACTCATTTCCTCTTTTCTCTCTCACGTGCTTTTTCTTTCCTCTTCTTCGTCCTCTTCCTCATCTTCCTCCTTTTATTTGTTTTTATTTGTTTGTTTGTTTGCTGTTGTTCATCGTCATCGTCATCATCATCATCTTCTTCTTTTTCTTCTTCTTCTTCTTCTTCTTCTTCTTCTTCTTCTTCTTCTTATTATTATTATTATTATTATTATTATTATTATTATCATTATTATTATTATTCTCGTCCTTGCCCTCGTTATTGCCTTTTTTCACTTCCTTTCCCTCTTCCACTTCCCCTTCCTATTTCTTTTTCCTCCTCCTTTTTTCCTCTTCTTCCACCTCCTCCTCCTCCACTCCTTTTTATACGTCTTTTATCCAGTCTGTCCACCCACTTCCATTTTTGCTTCATGGATTCCACTTTTTCCTCCTCCTCCCCCTCCTCCTCCACTCTTTTTCCTTCTCCTCCTCCTCCTCCACTCTTTTTCCAGTCCTTTCACGAGATTTTCCCTTCCCTTCCCCTTTCCTTCCCTTCCCTCCTTCTCCTTGTCCTACCTTATGTTCTCTTCCCTTCCCTTCCCTACCCTTCCCTGCCTTTCCCTTCCCTGTCCTTCCCTTCTCTTGCCTTCCCTTCCCATCCCTTCTCATCCCTTCCATTTCCTTCCCTGCCCCTCCCTTCCTTTCCCTTCCCTTCCCTGCCCTACCTTTCCCTTGTCTTCTTCTCTTCCTTCCTTTCCTTCCCTTCCTTCTTCCCTTCCCTCCCTTCCTTCCCTTTCCTTCCCTTTCCTTTCCTTCCCCTCCCTTGCCTTTCCTTCCCCTCCCTTGCCTTCCCTTCCCTTCCTTTCCCTTTCCTGCCTTTCTATTCCATTTCCTTCCCTTCCCTTCCCTTCCCTTCCCTTCCCCTTCCTTCCCCTCCCTTGCCTTCCCTTCCCTTCCTTTCCCTTTCCTGCCTTTCTATTCCCTTCCCTTCCCTTCCCTTCCCTTCCCTCCACCTGTCACTCCTCGGCCATCACCTGTTCAGAATGTTTTTAGTGCTTTTCTTTAACATTTCTTTAAGAGGGACATGCAAGGGTTCTCTCTCTCTCTCTCTCTCTCACTCTCTCCCACACCCACCTCCACACTCCCCCTCCTCCCCCCCAAGCACACACACGCACACACCACCACGCACATGTGATTGGTGCCCCTCCTCCTCCTCCTCCTCCATGCACTTCCATTCACCCTCTCCACTTCTTTCATTGATTCCTCCACCCACTTTACACTTTTTTGGGTGGAGACAGTTAAGTGGAGGAGGAGGAGGAGGAGGAGGAGGGGGAGGATGAAGAATGGAATAAATGAAGGAAAAATGGAGGTGGGAGGACAGACTGCAGGAAAGAGTGGAAAAGAGTGGAGGAGGAGGAGGAGGAAGAAAATAATAAGAAAAGGGAAGGGGAAGGGAAATACATAGAGGGGAAAAAATTAAAGGACAGAAAGTGGAGTGGTAAGAATGAAGGAGGAGGAGGAGGAAGAGGAAAATAATAAGGAAGGGGAAGGGAAAGGGAAATAAATAAAGGGAAAATAAGTGAATAACAATAAGTGGAGTGATAAGGAACGAAATTAACCCGTACGTTCACACACACTGATATTCTCTCCTTGTATTAGACGCGTATGATGAAGGAAAGTGAAAGGGGAGGAAAATATATTTGTTTATTCAAGGTCAAAAAGCACACACACACACACACACACACACACACACACACACACACACACATACACACACACACACACACACACACACACACGATGCAAATGGTATGTGTTAATGGAGAGAGAGAAAAAAAAAGTAGCAGAACATGAAAGATCGTATAGTTTTATTGGGTTCACACACACACACACACACACACACACACACACACACATACAGGCCCGATTGCGTCAGCTCTTTCAATATTGTTCTGTGTGTGTGTGTGTGTGTGTGTGTGTGTGTGTGTGTTCGAATTCGTATGCAGATAATTTTCCACGCCTTATGTTCTTTCCTTCTCTCTCTCTCTCTCTCTCTCTCTCTCTCTCTCTCTCTCTCTCTCTCTCTCTCTGTTTGGGACTCTATTTTTGCCTGTGTACAAAAAGGAGTCAGGTGTTTGAAAGCTTCGCAGGTGTTTTTTTCCTTCTCAATTATTACCTGAGACGTAAGCTGCGGGTTATATATAGGCTCCCCCTCCCCCCTTCCTCCTCTCCTCCTCCTCTTCCTCTTCCTCTTCTCTCCATTCCCTTCTTCCCCTCTTCCTCGACCCTCCCTCTCCGTCTCTTTCTGTAGCCTGCATTCCGTAAGTGTTTAAAGCGTTTGTTTGTTTGTGTGTGTGTGTGTGTGTGTGTGTGTGTGTGTGTGTGTGTGTGTGTGTGTGTGTGTGTGTATTGTTTTGTTTGATGGTGTTTCAGTTTTCGTATATGCATTTCTTGTTCTTGTTCTTCTTGTGTTTCTTCTTCTTCTTCTTCTTCTTCTCCTTCTTTCTTCTTCATTTTCTTCCTTTTCTTCTTCCTCTCTCTGCTCTCAGTTTTCCTCCTCCTCCTCCTCTTCCTCCTCCATTTCCCCTCACCTCCTCCCCTTAATCACCCTCTCCATATCCCCTCTCCTCCCCCTCTCCCGGATATCTGCCATTCCTTTCTTCTTTCTCTGCGACCTTCATTCAGAATAAACCACATCAAATATTTAAGTATACTCGACTCCGTGTGTGTGTGTGTGTGTATGTGTGTGTGTGTGTGTGTAAGAGTTCAGAAATAGAGGGTTTGGGACTGGGCGTGAAGTTCAAGGTCACTCTGTACCGTGTTCTTAGTGGTCGTTCCTGTGTCGTTCGTCTCACTAACGGCGTTACGAAGTGTTGGTGTTTGCAGTCTGAAGTTGGTGTTGTTGTTTGTTTGCAGTTCTAAGAAGGTGCTGTTGTTTGTTTGCAGTCTAAGGGAGGCGATGTTGGTTGCAGTTTTAGGTGACGTTTGTGTTTACAGGAGCAGCGAGTAGCGGGCTTTTTTTTTTATTATTGTTTCCTTTTTTGTGCCCTTGAGCTGCCTCCTTTGTTGTAAAAAAAAAGTCAGGTGTGTGAATGTTTATCGAGGGAAAGGAAAAAGAAAACACATATCGTAGCACATTCGTCTTTTTATTTCACTATCCACTTACACTAAACACAGTCGTTACACTTTGATTTACCATCCGCTTGTGTGTGTGTGTGTGTGTGTGTGTGTGTGCAATCTTGTCATTTTCCCGTGGAGAGGTGGTTTTCACTGATATTCGAGGACCACAACTCCGCGACCTGATGGAAGTGTGAAGTCATAAATAAATCCACGGACATACCAACACGTTCATACGTACACAGATTGCCACGGAAATGCATAAACACATGAGATATATTCTGTTGAAGACAAAAAGATAAGAATCTGGTAATAGGTAAAGGGAAGGCCGTCGCCGTGCCTCCCCTTGGGGGGGAGTGTACATGCCGAGCTGAGCGGCGCGAGGCGTCGTCGCGAGTCCTCTTGTTCATCTTCTCTTACGCGTCTGGCCCGAGGTTCCTTTCGCTGGGGGAGGATGAGCCGACTTGACTGCCTCAAG
>NW_026112038.1:177500-187500 GCF_024679095.1 Eriocheir sinensis | reverse complement strand
AGAGAGAGAGAGAGAGAGAGAGAGAGAGAGAAGGACGAGCTAGGGAGGGAGGCAGGAAGGAAGGGAGGAAGTAGGAATAGAGGGAGGTAAGGGTAGGAAAGGGAAAGATAGGAATGAAAAGAAAAAAAATGATATAGGATAAAAGTGAAAGGAAGAAGAAGTAGGGGGGAAGGGAGGTATAGGGAATGTCTCGCTACGGAAGGCATACACAGCAAAAATATAACGAACAAACAAACCCTTAAATATCTTCCATACACCTTGCCCATCCCTGAATTTGGCAAGGTATAAAGGGAGGCATAGGGAATGTCTCGCTACGGAAGGCATACATAAGGAAGCAGGTAGCGAACAAACACACCCACACACACATACCGTCCATATACGCCTTGCTTGCCCTACCCTTCATGCACTTTGCCCGTCCCTAAATTTGGCAAGGTAGGGAGGAAGGGAGGAATAAGGAATGTCTCTCTACGAAGGCATACATAAGAAGTAACAAACAAACACACCCACACACTCACATACCTTCCATACACCTTGCTTGCTATACGTGGCCAGCTCCTAAATTTGGCAAGGTAGGGAGGAAGGGAGGTATAAGGAATGTCTCTCTACGAAGGCATACATAAGAAATAACAAACAAACACACCCACACACTCACATACCTTCCATACACCTTGCTTGCTATACGTGGGCAGCTCCTAAATTTGGCAAGGTAGGGAGGGAGGTATAAAGAGAATGTCCTGCTTGGAACGCATACATAGCGGAGAGATGACGGCCCAAGCTATTCTGAGGCGGAGGTTTACCGTGCTGAGGTGAAGTGTTAGCCCAGAACGAGTATACGGTGTGACGCTGAAGGGAGGCTGAGTGCTGAGTGGGTTCTGAGTGCTTGCTTCCTTTTGTTAACTTTTTTCCTTTTTTTTTTTTTTGCCTTCTCTCACCTCTCCTTTATTTTATTTTTTGCCTCCTTCCTCTCTACCTATCTCTATCTATCTCCATTTTTTTCCCTCCTTCTTCTCTATCTACGTTTCCTTTTGTTCTCCTTTTCCTTCTCTTTTCCTTCTTTCCCCTCTCCATTTCTTTGCCTCCTTCTTCTCTATCTATCTTTCTTTCCTTTCGTTCACCTTTTTCCTTCTCTCTTTCATTTTATTTTCTTCCCTCCTTCCTCTTTATTTACCTTTTCTTCCTTAAATGAGGGAAAAGATTGTGAAAGAAAGAAGGAAAAGGAAAGGGAAGGAAAGGAGGAAGAGAGGAAGGGGAGTATCAGAGAGGAGGAAAAGACTTTACTAACCATGAACTTATCCAAACTTTCCTTGACTATCTATCGCTTTTAATCTCTAAGAAATACAAGTTTAATTTTTTAGGTTGGCAGTGTTGCAGCAATGTTTGGGGTCAATGTCTTGTGTTGTCGCCTCCTCTCCCGCTGTTGTTCTTGAGTTTCCGAGGTTTTTGTTTGATTTGAGACGAAACACTCAATTGGTCTTTTATGTTCGTCAGAGTGAACCCTAAATATTTGGTTCTAAGTTTATGTTAAGGCGTCTTGCCGTATCTTGTCTGGTCTTGTCTTGGCCAATGTTGTACAAATGTGCTTTTGGTGTTATTGTTAGATTTTTATTTTTATTTATATTTTTATTTTTTTACAACAAAGGAGACAGCTCAAGGGCACACAAAAAAGGAAACAATAATAAAAAAAAGCTCGCTACTCGCTGCTTCTGTATGTGTTTGGGAGAGTGAATGTAATCTCTCTCTCTCTTTCTATCTATCTGTCTATCTATATCTATCCATTACTATCTATCTGTTTTTTTATCTTGTCTTGTCCAATGTTGTATAAGTGTTCTTTTGTTGTTATTGTTATTTTTTATATTATTGTATGTGTTTTGGGAGAGTGAATGTCATCTCTCTCTCTCTCTTTCTATCTATCTGTCTATCTATATCTATCCATTACTATCTATCTGTTTTTTTTATCTTGTCTTGTCCAATGTTGTATGAATGTGCTTTTGTTGTTATTGTTATTTTTTTTATTATTGTATGTGTTTTGGGAGAGTGAATGTGATATCTCTCTCTCTCTTTCTATCTATCTGTCTATCAATATCTATCCATTACTATCTATCTGTTTATCTATCTTGTCTTGCCCAATGTTGTATGAATGTGCTTTTGTTGTTATTGTTATCGTTATTTTTTATTATTACATGTGTTTCGGGAGAGTGAATGTCATCTCTCTCTCTTTCTTTCTATCTATCTGTCTATCAATATCTATCAATTACTATCCATCTGTTTATCTATCTTGTCTTGCCCAATGTTGTATGGATGTGATTTTGTTATTGTTATTGTTGTTTTTATTTTTGCCTGTTGTTTTTGTGGAGGGTGAATGTAATCTCTCTCTCTCTCTCTCTCTCTCTCTCTCTCTCTCTCTCTCTCTCTGTCTGTCTATCTCTATCTATCCATTACTATCTATCTGTTTATCTATCTTGTCTTATCCAATATTGTAGGATGTGATTATATTGTTATTGTTATTGTTATTTTTGCATGTTGTTTTGTGGAGGGTGAATGTAATCTCACTCTCCATCTATCTGTCTATCCGTCTATCTATCTATCTATCTATCCATCTATCTTTTTTTTCTCCCTTTTCTCTCTCTCGAATACAGTTTCATTTTTTCTCTCATTTTTTTTTTGAGCTTCGGCTAAAAAAAGAACTTACAGACCATCAAGAGAGAGAGAGAGAGAGAGAGAGAGAGAGAGAGAGAGAGAGAGAGAGAGAGAGAGAGAGAGAGAGAGAGAGAGAGAGAGAGAGAGAGAGAGAGAGAGAGAGAGAGAGAGAGAGAGAGAGAGAGAGAGAGAGAGAGAGAGAGAGAGAGAGAGAGAGAGAGAGAGAGAGAGAGAGAGAGAGAGAGAGAGAGAGAGAGAGAGAGAGAGAGAGAGAGAGAGAGAGAGAGAGAGAGAGAGAGAGAGAGAGAGAGAGAGAGAGAGAGAGAGAGAGAGAGAGAGAGAGAGAGAGAGAGAGAGAGAGAGAGAGAGAGAGAGAGAGAGAGAGAGAGAGAGAGAGAGAGAGAGAGAGAGAGAGAGAGAGAGAGAGAGAGAGAGAGAGAGAGAGAGAGAGAGAGAGAGAGAGAGAGAGAGAGAGAGAGAGAGAGAGAGAGAGAGGGGCCGCCACTTTCCTCACTCGTGCACATCGTCAGTATAAGGAAAATGAACGTTCAAAATTCTACGGACCGACAATTTTCCTTTTTTCCTTTTTTTTTTTTAGCGACCTTTCTTTCCTCCTTTTTTATCAGCTTTTCTTCCTATTCTTTCCTTTTCGTCTCCGGCATCATGGGGGGGGGGGGGGGACGGGGGAATGGTAGATGGGAAAGAGGAGAGGGAGAAAAAAAGGAGGAAGGAAGGAGGGAAAGAGAGAGGGAAAGGAGAGGGAAAGAAGAAGGAAAGAAATGAGGAAGAGAGGAAGGGGAAAAAAAGAGAAGGAAGGAAAGGAGGGAAAGTGAAAGGATGCGAAAAAGAGAAAGAAAAGAAGAAGGAGAAGAGGGAGAAAGGGGAAAAAGGAAAGGAAAGAATAGAGATAGAAAAACGGAAGGAGGCGGAAAAGAGAAGAAAATAAAGGAGGATGAGAGAGAGAGAGAGAGAGAGAGAGAGAGAGAGAGAGAGAGAGAGAGAGAGAGAGAGAGAGAGAGAGAGAGAGAGAGAGAGAGAGAGAGAGAGAGAGAACGAGACGAGACAGACAGACCAACATAGACAGACAGACCGAGACAGAGACAACAACAACAACAACAACAACAACAACAACAACAACGACGACGACAACGACAGCGAGACAGACCGAACCAGAGAGAGAGAGAGAGAGAGAGAGAGAGAGGGCGGCACGGAAGGGAGTATCGATCCTAGCCCAAGGCACGTACGCGGGGCCGGAAATCACGGGAATGGTTATAATTCTGTTTCCCGCCGACAGAGGGAGGGAGGGAGCCGGGGGGGGGGGGGCAGGAAGGGAGAGGAAGGAAGGGAGGGGAAAGAGAGGAAAGTAGGGGTAGATGAAGGTAAGGGGAAGAAAGGGAGATAGTGATGGAAAGTTGAAAGAATAAAAGTGGAAGGAAGGGAGGAAATGGAGATGGAAGGGAAGGGAGGGAGAGGAAGGGAGGGGAAAGAGAGGAAAGTAGGGGTAGATGAAGGTAAGGGGAAGAAAGGGAGAAAGAGATGAAAAGCTGAAAGAATAAAAATGGAAGGAAGGGAGGAAATGGAGATGGAAGGGGAAGGAAGTGGAGGGAGGGAGAGGAAGGAAGGGAGGGGAAAGGGAGGAAAGTATGGAGGAAAGAATGAACTGAGAGAACAACGAAGGGAGAGAAAGAGGAAAAAGATAGAGATAAGAAAGGAGACGGAAATAAGGAAGGGAGAGAAAGAGAGGAGGCAGGAAGGAAGGGAGGAGAAAGGGAGGAAAGTATGGAGGAAAGAATGAACTGAGATGACAACGAAGGGAGAGAAAGAGGAAAAAGATAGAGATAAGAAAGTAGACGGAAATAAGGAAGGGAGAGAAAGAGAGGAGGCAGGAAGGAAGGGAGGAGAAAGGGAGGAAAGTATGGAGGAAAGAATAAATGAGAGAACAACGAAGGGAGAGAAAGAGGAAAAAATAGAGATAAGAAAGGAAGAGGCGGAAATAAGGAAGGAAGAGAAAGAGGAGGCAGGAAGGAAGGGAGGAGCAAGGGAGGGAAGTAGGGAGAGAAAGAGGAAAGGAAAAAAGAGGAAAATAGGGATGAAAGAGTGAACAGATAAAACAACAAAGAGAGGGAAAGGAGGAAAGGGAGAAAAAGATGGAGAAGGGAATAGAGGAAAAAGGGAGAGAAGTTGAGATAGATGGTAGGGAGAGAGGAAAGAAGGGAGGAAAAAGTGAAAATGGGAAGGAAAGTAAGGGAGGACAAAACGAATGGAAAAAAGGGGGAGAAGAAAAAAAAGGGAGAGAGATAGAAAAGGAGAGAAGGGAGGGAAGGGACGTAAGAGATGGAGAGAGGAAAGAAGGGAGAGAGAGAAAGGGGAAAGGGAGGGAAATAGAGATGGAAGGAAAAAAATAATGAGAATGAAGGGAGGGAGAGGGAGAGGAAAGAGGGAGATAGGAAGAAAGGAAGGAAGGGAAAAAGTAATTAGAAAAGGGAAGGGAGGGAGAGGGAAAGGAAAGAGGGAGAAAGGAAGAAGGGAAGGAAGGAAGGAGAGAAGATAGATCAGGGAGGGAAAGAGACTAGTATGGAGAGGAGAGGAAGATGAGGAAGCGAAGAAGAAGAGGAAGAGAAGAAAGAGGAAGAGGAAGATTAGAATGTCAAGAGTAACAAGAATGAAGCAATTTAAAATACTACTACTACTACTACTACTACTACTACTACTACTACTACTACTACTACTACTTCTACTACATACAGACAGAAGACATGCTTTAAATAATTGAGTATGACAGTGATAACGATGATATATAATAGGAGGAGGAGGGGGAGGAGGAGGAGGAGGGGGAGGAATACTTTAGACAGAAAAACAGGAAATAAACAGAAGTGATTAGTCCAGGTAGCATCCAGGTGTTCTCTCTCTCTCTCTCATCTCTTTTCTCTCCTTCTTTATTATTTTCGTCCTCTTTCTCTCTTTTTCTCTCTTCTTTTTCCTATTTTTTTCTAACTTTAATCCTTTTTCTCTCTCCTTCCTTTTTTTCTTTCTTTCTTCTTTCTTTCTTTCTATCTTTTCTTCCCTGCTCTCTCTTCCTTTCTTTCTTCTTTCTCTCTCTCTCTCTCTCTCTCTCTCTAACTCTCTCTTTTTCTCCCCTCTACTTGCCCACTTCTCCTGACCCTTGTTTCCTCTCTCCTCCCTTTCCTCCTCCTCTCCCCTCTCTTTCCTCCGCCTCTCCCCTCTCTTTCCTCCCTCTCAGAGGCCTCTCTCCCTCCTCTCAGCGCCTCTCACCTCCCCTACTCCCTCCCTTCTGCAGGTGTACCCCGAAAGGTGAAACTACTAAAGAAACGTGGCCAGCTGTGTCCTCTCAAACCTACCTGGCAGAACTTTCCCTCTCTGTCGCTCTGTCTGTCTGTTTCTCTCTATCTCCGTGTCTCTGTCCGTCTCCGTGTCTCTGTCTGTCTCCGTGTCTCTGTCTGTCTCCGTTTCTCTCTCTCTCTCTCTCTGTTTCGTTATTGTTTATTTTTCTTGTTTTATTTGTTTGCTTTTGTTTCGTCTTTGTTTATTTTCTTTGTTTTCTTTTCTTTTTTTGTTTCGAGTTTTTTTTTCCTTTTCTTCATTTTTTATTTAATTTTTGTTTCGTTTTTTTTTTACTTTTCTTTATTTTTTTGTTTCGAGTTTTTTAATTTTTCTTTTCCTTATTTTTTTGTTTTTCTGTTTCGAGTTTTTTGTTGTTGTTTTTGTTTTCCTTTGTTTGTTTCCTCTTCTTTGTTAGTTTGCTTTCTCTTTTCTTCTTTGTGTTTTTTTGTAATTCGTGTTTTTCCTTTTCTTTTCTTTTTCTTTTTTTTTTCTCTATTCGTTAAGTTTATTTTTCTTGTGTTTCGTCCTTATCCTTTTCTATTATGATTTATCTGTTATTTTACTTTATATTCTTTTCCTATCTTTTTCTTTCTTTTTATTCATTATCTTTCCTTTCGTCAATTTCACTTTCACTTTTCTTTCTTTAATAACAATTTTTTCTCTTTCAACTACTCTTACTTTTTTCATTAATATGCTTTATCTGTTATTTTACTCTATATTCTTTTCCTATCTTTTTTCTTTCTTTTTATTCATTATCTTTCCTTTCGTCAATTTCACTTTCACTTTTCTTTCTTTAATAACACTTTTTCTCTCTTTCAACTACTCTTACTTTTTCTTATCAATACTTTAACCTTGCATGTCTAGTTTTAATACATTTTTTTCTTCCCTTCTTTCTCCTTCCGTTTCAGTCTCTAATTATTGTTTTTTTTACCTCTCAGTAACTTTTGTCTTTCGCGTTCCTTTCCTACCTTTGATAACGAGGAAAAAAAAGACCATTCATAACTCTTTTTTATATTTTCTTCCCTCAGTTTGCATTTTCCTATCGTGTAATTTCTCAATATCCCGCGTGAACACAAAGAGGAATATCGAAATTTTAATGTAAGGTTGTTTTTTTTGTGTCTGGACGGAAGTATGTGGCGTGTTAACCTATCCTTGAAAAATACGTGGAAATGAAGGAGAAAAAAAATGGGTGGGGATGAAAGCACTTAGGGAAAAAGGCGAAAAAAAATTAATAGTGAGAAAAAAGGGGGGAATGCAAGGACAGGAGCGGAGCGGTGTGTGTGTGTGTGTGTGTGTGTGTGTGTGTGTGTGTGTGTGTGTGTGTGTGTGTGTGTGTGTGTGTGTGTGTGTTGAATAAACCATCTAATTATCTATCTATCCATCGTATCTGTCTATCTGTCTATCTCTTTAATACAAATGATAAAAAACAAGTTCGTAACAGTCCAATTTTACCATATATTTCCTTAACCTTACAAATTATCTACTTCTTGTACGTATACGACTCCATTTCTGTGTGTGTGTGTGTGTGTGTGTGTGTGTGTGTGTGTGTTATCAGTCTCCCTGGCAACACTGCAAAAGCGATATTAAAGTGGTGCTCTGCCAAACCAGCTCGATCAGACATTCCCTTTGAGGTCGAGAACAGTTTAGTTGAGTTTAGCCTTGACGCACGCGAGTCTGGGTAAGGGTGCTGGAAAAAAGTGTGTTGGTTGAGTGAATTTAGTGTTTTTTTTTTTACTCATATTTCTTGTTTTTTTTGTTCATGTTCTTCCAGTTCTTGTTTTTCTTGTTTTATCCTGTTTTTCTTCTTTTTCTTTCTCTTTTTCTTTTATTTCTTCGTTCCCTTTTTGTTTTTCCTCTTGTTTTTCTGCTTGTTCTTGTTCTTGTTCTTCATCATCTTCTATTTCTTGTTTTTGTTTTTGTTTTTGTTGTTGTTGTTGTTGTTGTTGTTGTTGTTGTTGTTGTTGTTCTGCTTCTTCTTCTTCTTCTTCTTCTTCGATAGTTATTTATCTATTATGCCATTCTGTTTTGGGTCCAATCTATCCACTTCGTGTAATGATAGTGGCAATATTGATGATGATGATGGTGATGATGATAGTGGTAGTGATGATGGTAGTGATGGTGATGGTGGTGGTGATGATGGTGACTATCTTCTATACAGCCTCCCCTTTCCCTCTTCTCCCCCCTTAAACTTTGTACCATCATCTCCCTTCCTCCTCCCTTCTTTCTCTTCCTACCTTCCGTTTTCTTTTTCTCTCTCTCTCTTTCCTTCACCTCTCTTTACTTTTCACCTCCATCTCTTTTTATCCTCTTTAATACATGCAGAGAGAGAGAGAGAGAGAGAGAGAGAGAGAGAGAGAGAGAGAGAGAGAGAGAGAGAGAGAGAGAGAACAAGATAAAAAAAGAAAAAAGAGAGAGAGAGAGAGAGAGAGAGAGAGAGAGAGAGAGAGAGAGAGAGAGAGAGAGAGAGAGAGAGAGAGAGAGAGAGAGAGAGAGAGAGAGAGAGAGAGAGAGAGAGAGAGAGAGAGAGTGAGAGAGAGAGAGAGAGTAGCAGCTGTCGTAATGGAAGGGAGAGGAAGGGAAGGGAGGGAAAGGGGGGTGAAGGGGAAGGAAAAGGGGGGGGGAGGGGGGAGGGGGTATCAGAGTTAGGGGAGCGCGTGCTGGAGGTACCCTGACCACCCTTAACCTCACCTGCTCGCCCCCCCCCCCCCACCGCCCCCCCTTACCTTACCTCCCTCCTCCCTCCCTTACTCTTTCCTCTCCCTGTTTCCCGTGTTCTCTCTCTCTCTCTCTCTCTCTCTCTCTCTCCCCCTTACTCCTTCCCTTCTTACCTCACCACCTGCTCTGCTTCCTCCTCCTCCTCCTCCTCCTCCTCCTCCTCCTCCTTCCTTAGTATCTTTTTCTCTCCCTGCTTTCATTTTCTCTTCGTCTCTCTCTCTCTCCCTCTTTCCTCCCTTCTTTATTTTTCTTTCTTCTTTTTTTCTCTCTTTCTTTCTTTTTCTTTCTTTCTTTCTTTCTTTCTCTCTTTCTCATTCGCAGTGGATAGTATGATAGTTGTAGTGGTAGTAGAAGTAGTAGTAGTAGTAGAAGTAGTAGTAGTAGTAGTAGTAATAGTAGTAGTAGTAGTAGTTAAGTAACAGACTTGCTTCACACTCTACTGGCAGCCTCCGCCCTCCACTTCTTCCTCCTCCTCCTCCTCCCCGGAAGTGAGCCCCGTGTCCCTACCCTCCTCTCTTGACTTCCCTTTTGTGTGTGTGTGTGTGTGTGTGTGTGTGTGTGTGTGTGTGTGTGTGTGTGTTATTGCTGTCTCTGATATTGATCTTCTACTTTTCTTCTTATTCTTATTCTTATTGTTGTTGTTGTTGTTGTTGTGGAAGTAGAAAATTAAGAAAAAAATAATTAACGAAGTGAATTAGGTAATAAATCAGAGAGAGAGAGAGAGAGAGAGAGAGAGAGAGAGAGAGAGAGAGAGAGAGAGAGAGAGAGAGAGAGAGAGAGAGAGAGAGAGAGAGAGAGAGAGAGAGAGAGAGAGAGAGAGAGAGAGAGAGAGAGAGAGAGATACACCTGGACCCTTAAGCTTGCCACTATCGCCCTTTTTGCCCTTATAATAGGAGTCATTATTACTGTTAACTCATTTGTGTGTGAGTGAGTTACCGGAGGAGGAGGAGGAGGAGGAGGAGGAGGAGGAGGAGGAGGAGGAGGAGGAGGGAGAAGTGCATACGTCCACACTACAACCACACCCTCCTCCTCTGGTCTTCCTCCTCCTCCTCCTCCTTCTCCTTCTCCTCTTGTTTACCTCTGCGTGTAATTGTTCATCAGTCAGGAGCGAAAAGTAACATGCTCCTGTGTGTGTGTGTGTGTGTGTGTGTGTGTGTGTGTGTGTGTGTGTGTGTGTGTGTGTGTGTGTGTGTGTGTGTGTGTGTGTGTGTGTGTGTGTGTGTGTGTGTGTGTGTGTGTGTGTGTGTGTGTGTGTGTGTGTGTGTGTGTGTGTGTGTGTGTGTGTGTGTGTGTGTGTGTGTGTGTG
>NW_026112038.1:167500-172500 GCF_024679095.1 Eriocheir sinensis | reverse complement strand
GGAAGGGAGGAAGAGAGGAGAGAGAAAAGGAATATAAGAAAGAAAGAAAGGGAAAGGGAAGGGAAGAAACGAGGGGATGAAAGGGAAATAGAAGGGAAGGAAATAAGGAAGAAGAGGAAGAAGGAATGTTAGAAAGATAGAATGAGAAAGAGAAGGAAGAAAGGAAGGGAAGAGGGAGAAAGAATATAAGAAAGAAAGGGAAAGAGAAGGGAAGAAAGAAGATGAAAGGGAAATAGAGAGGAAGAAAGGAAGGGAGGAGAAGGAAAATGAATAAAAGAACGAGAGAAAAGGAAAAAGAAGGGAAGAAAGAAGGGGAAGAAGTGGAAATGGAAAGGAAGAGGGAGATAGAGAAGGAAAAGGAATAAAAAGAACGAGAGAAAGATAAGGAAAAGGAAAAAAGGAAGGGAATGAAAAGGAAATAGAAAGGAAGAAAGGAAGAGATGAGATAGAGAAGGGATACAAAAAAAAAAAAAACATAGGTAATTATTTATAAGGGAAATGAATAGGTAAGGGAGAAGAGGGTAAGGGGAGGATGGGTAATAAGGGAGGGATATCATTAAGGGAGATAGGTAAGGGGCAGGTGAGGGCAATTAAGAGGCAGGTAAGGCTAATTGAGGGACAGGTGTATCATAATTAAGGTGAGTTTTTCTTCTTTTTTTTTTAGCCTGGTTAGAGGAAGAGTCACACACGACCTGATGCGGACGTGTGTGTGTGTGTGTGTGTGTGTGTGTGTGTGTGTGTGTGTGTGTGTGTGTGTGTGTAGGAAGGTGAACTGAACTGCACCTGGTGATAGGCAACGTTATTATTATTATTATTATTATTATTATTATTATTATTATTATTATTATTATTATTATTATTTTTAGTAGTAGTAGTAGCAGTAGGAGGAGGAGGAGGAGGAGGAGGAGGAAATAAATGGAGGAACAGAGGAGGAAGCAGGGCGGAAGAAAGAGGAAGTAAGGAGTGGAGGAAAGAAAGGGAAGAAAGGAAGAACAGGGAAGGAGGAGAAAGAATGGAAAAAGGAGGAGGAGGAGGAGAAAGAAGAAAGAAGAAGAAATGAAGGAGAAAGCACGCTGGAAAAAAAGGGGAAGAGCAAGAGGAGGAACAAGAGAGAAAGAATGAAGAAAGGAAGAAGGAGGAAAGAGACGAGAGAGAGATGGAAGAGGAGGAAGGTAAGGAGAGAGAACGGAGGAGGTGGGAGAAAGGGTGAGAGAAAGAGGAGGAACAAGAGAGAAAGAATGAAGAAAGGAAGAAGGAGGAAAGAGACGAGAGAGAGATGGAAGAAGAGGAAGGTAAGGAGAGAGAACGGAGGAGGTGGGAGAAAGGGGGAGGGGAAGAGGAGGAAGAGAAGACGTGTAAAGATGATCAAAAGAAGAAGAAGAAGAAGAAGCGACAAAGGAACAAAAAAGAACTTACTCTGATTACGCAAAAGGTCGAGGAGGAGGAAGACTTCAAAGGAACACTCAAAGATATTAACTCTCTCTCTCTCTCTCTCTCTCTCTCTCTCTCTCTGCTTTATCACTTTTCTCTCTTTCTTTACCGTTTTCTTTCTTTTTTTTCACTTTCTCTTTTCTTTATTTCTCTTATGCTTTGTTTTTTCTCTAATTTTAATATTTTTTTCTTTTTCTTTTTCCCTTTCTTTCATTTTTCTTTCTTTTCTTTCGTTCTTTCTTTCTTTTCTTCCTTCCTTTCCTCTCTATCCTTTCCTTCCTTTCTTTCTTTCTTTCTTTTTTTCTTTCTATCTCTCTCTCTCTCTCTCTCTCTCTCTCTCTCTCTCTCTCTCTCTCTCTCTCTCTCTCCCCTTCTTTATCGTTTTCGTCCTCTTTCTCTCATCTATTTTCTTTTTTTTCCAACTTTAATTTTTTTCTCTCCTTTCTTCCTTCTTTTTTCTTTCGTTCTTCCTTCCTCTCTCTCTCTCTCTCTCTCTCTCTCTCTCTCTCTCTCTCTCTCTCTCTCTCTCTCTCTCTCTCTCTCTCTCTCTCTCTCTCTCTCTCTCCCCAATTCCTCAAACCCCCTTCTCTCTCTCTCTCTCTCTCTCTCTCTCTCTCTCTCTCTCTCTCTCTCTCTCTCTCTCTCTCTCTCTCTCTCTCTCTCTCTCTCTCTCTCTCTCTCTCTCTCTCTCTCCGACCCTTCCTCCTCCTCCTCCTCCTCCTCTTCCTTCTCCTCTATTTTTCTGTTTATTCCTTCCCCTTTTTTCCTTTTGTGGTTTCTCGTTCTCGTTCTTCTGCTTTTTTTTAATTTTTTCACTTCCTTCTCCTCTTCCTCCTCTTCTATTTCCTCCTCTTCCTCCTCCATTCTTCTTCCATGGGTTTTTCCTCCTCCTCCTCCTCCTCCTCCTCCCTCTTTTGGTTATGTTTCTTCTCCTCCTCGTTCCTCTTCCTCATTTTCGTTCCTCCTACTCCTCCCCCTCCACCTCCACCTCCTGGTTCTCCTTCTGCTTCTTTCATTCTTTATTACTCTCACTCTCACTCATTCATCTCTCTCTCTCTCTCTCTCTCTCTCTCTCTCTCTCTCTCTCTCTCTCTCTCTCTCTTCATAATTATTATTTACTTCTTTTTGTGTGTAATTAAAATCTAGACATCTTAATTGCCGCTCATGGAAACACACACACACACACACACACACACACACACACACACACACACACACACACACACACACACACACACACACACACACACGTGCCCATCTGTACCCACGTGTGTAGAGGAAAGGAAAGGGGAAGGAACGTAAGGATGGGGTGGTGTGGTGAGGAAGGAGTGGAGGAGGAGGTGGAGGAAGAGTGAAGGGGATGAAAGGGAAAGGGATGGGAAGAAAGAGGAAGGGAGGAGAGGGAGAAAGAGAAGAGAAGAAAGGGAGTGGAAGAGGAATGGAAGAAAGGAAGGGAAGAGAGTAAGAAGAAATATTAGAAAGAAAATAAAGGGAAAGAAAGAGAAGGGAATGAATAAGGGATTGAAAAGAAAGAAGGAGAGAAAGAAGAAAGAATTAAGGTATAGGGTGTGGAAGAGAAGGAAATAAAGTAAGAGAATGAAAGGGAAAGGGAAGGGAAGAAAGGAAGGGAGTAGATAAAGGAGGGAGAGGAAAGAAAGGGAAGGAAAGTGAAAGTGAAAGGAAGAGAGAAAGGGAGAGACAGAGAGAAAAAGGGAGAGAGAAAGGGAGGAAAGGGAGCGTTTGTTAAGCATAAGAGCACTTTCTCTCCCCCTCTCTCTCCCTCTCTCTCTCTCTCTCCCTCTCCCTCTCTCTCAACACACCTGGGCTTCAAGAGTACTGCAATGATGTGACCTTGAGCGCTCTCTCTCTCTCTCTCTCTCTCTCTCTAAGAGCAGAGAGAGAGAGAGAGAGACAGGGCACAGGGGTTGCGAGGTAAGGTGTGGCCAGGGGCAGGGGCTAAGGGGGGTGTTGAAGGGGTGAGGAGGGGGGGTGATGGGGGGGGGGCACAGCTGCGGCCCGTGTTAACGCCATCGAGTCATTGACCTAACACATCTCGGCTCCCTGTCTTCCTGTCTTCTTCTTCCTCCTCCTCCTCCTCCTCCTCCTCCTTTCCTTCCTCTCTTCTTTCCTTTTTCTTCCTTGTTTCCTTTATACACCTCCTTCTCTTCCTCTTTTCCTTATTTCTAACTCTTTCTATCTTTCTTTTTTCCTCTCTTTTTATTTTTTGTCTGCTTTCATTTCTTTCTTCCTCCTTTCCTTTCTTTCTCCTTTCTTTTCATCTTTCTTATTTCATTTTCCTCCTTCTCTCCTCTTTTCCTTATTTTCTAACTATTCCTTTCTTTCTTCTCTCGTCTCTTTCTTGTTGTTTTTTTGCTTTCATTTCTTTCTTCCTCCTTTCCTTTCTTTCTCCTTTCTTTTCATCTTCCTTATTTCCTTTTCCTCCTTCTCTTCCTCTTTTCCTTATTTCTAACTTTCTAACTTTCTTTTTTCCTCTCTTTTTAATTTTTTTATCTGCTTTCATTTCTTTCTTCCTCCTTTTCTTCTTTTCTTCTTTCTTTTCATCTTCTCTATTTCCTTTTCTTCCTTCTCTTCTTCTTTTCCTTACTTTCTAACTCTATCTGTCTTTCTTTTCTTCTCTCTTTCTTGTTTTTATCTGCTTTCATTTCTTTCTTCCTTCTTTCCTTCCTTTCTTCTTTCTTTTCATCTTCTCTATTTCCTTTTCTTCCTTCTCTTCTTCTTTTCCTTACTTTCTAACTCTATCTGTCTTTCTTTTCTTCTCTCTTTCTTGTTTTTTATCTGCTTTCATTTCTTTCTTCCTTCTTTCCTTCCTTTCTTCTTTCTTTTCATCTTTCCTTGTTTCCTTTATACACCTCCTTCTCTTCCTCTTTTCTTTATTTCTAACTCTTCCTCTCCTTCTTCTCTATTAATTTTCTTATTTTTTATTTACTTTCATTGCTTTCTTCCTCCTTTCCTTCCTCTCTTCTTTCTTTTCATCTTCCTTATTTCCTTTTCCTCCTATTCTTCCTCTTTTCCTTATTTTCTAACTCTTCCTTTCTGTCTTTTCTCCTCTTTTTCTTGTTTTTTATCTGCTTTCCTTTCTTTTTTCCTCCTTTCCTTTCTTTTTTCTTTTCATTTTCCTTATTTCCTTTTCCTCCTATTCTTCCTCTTTTCCTTATTTTCTAATTCTTCCTTTCTTTCTTCTTTCGTCTCTTTCTTGTTTTTTTTTTATCTGCGTTCATTCATTTCTTCCTTCATTCTTTCCTTCTTTCTTACTCTTCCACTTTCGTACCCTCCTTCCTTCGTACTTTCCTTCCTTCCTATTTTCTTTGTTATCTTCTTTCTTTTCTTTCTTTTTTCTTCCTCTCAATCTTTCATTTTATTCTTGTTTGCCTCTTTCTTTCTTTCTTCCTCTATACTTTCCTTCCTTCCTTCCTTCCTTCTTTCATTTATCTTTTTCTCTCTTCCTTCCTTCCTTCCTTCTTTCATTTATCTTTTTCTCTCTGCCTTCCTTCCTTCCTTCCTCCCTTCCTTCTTTTCTTTCTTTCTTTCTCTCTGCCTCCTTCCCTTCC
>NW_026112038.1:130000-162500 GCF_024679095.1 Eriocheir sinensis | reverse complement strand
GACATACACACAGACACACAAACATACAGAAAAACACTAATAGCTTCACAAACACGGGAAGATAGATAAACAGACAGACAAACAGATAAACACACACACACACACACACACACACACACACCTACTGTATGTCTGCGTCAGCTAAAAATACACGTGGGAAGTTAGTCGCTGAAGCCGCTCGTTCGAAGTGGAAGAAAGTTAGGGATGATTCAATCGGTGGAGAGAGAGAGAGAGAGAGAGAGAGAGAGAAAGACATATATACAGAAAGTTAGACATACAGAAACACATAATACACAGACAAACACTTAAACATACAGACAGATAGACAGACAGACAGAGAGACAGACAGTTGTGTAATAGGAATATCAAAAGTAAAATAATAATAAAAAAATAACAAGAAAGGATCAAACAGGAAGAATGGAAGAACCGGGTTGGGAGAAGGGAAGAAGGGAGATAAAAGAGGAGGAGGAGGAAGAAGTTAAGGAGGAGAGGAAGAGAGATAAAGGAGGAGGATGGGAAGAAAGGAAGGGAGATGAAGGAGGAGGAAGAGGAGGAGGAAGAAGTTAAGGAGGAAAGGAAGGGAGATAAAGGAGGAAGAAAAGGATGAGGATGGGAAGGAAGGAAGGAAGGGAGGAAGTGAGATGAAGGAGGAGGAAGAGGAGGAGGAAAAAAATAAGGAGGAAAGGAAGGGAGATAAACGAGGAGGATGGAAAGGAAGGGAGGAAGTGAGATGAAGGAGGAGGAAGAGGAGGAAAAAATTAAGGAGGAAAGGAAGGGAGATAAACGAGGAGGATGGAAAGGAAGGAAGGAAGGGACGAAGAGGAGGAGGAAGAAGAGGAAGTCGCGTGTTTTAGGTCGTCAGGAGTTTAGGATCCTGTTAAAGAAGTTCGAGACTATAAATACAGCATCAGGAGGAGGATTGGAACCCCCTATATCCGATCTGATCCCATTTTAGACTCTCCTTTTATACTTCTTCCTCTCCTCCTCCTCCTCCTCTACCTCCTCCTCCTCCTCGATCCTTACTCCTCTTCTTCATGAACCGTCTGACCGATCTCTCCTCCTCCTCCTCCTCCTCCTCCTCGATTCTAACCCCACTCCCTCATGAACCGTCTGATCGATCTCTCCTCCATCACCTCCTCCTCCTCCTCCTCCTCTACCTCCTCGAGCCTTACTCCTCTTCCTCATGAACCGTCTGACCGATCTCTCCTCCATCACCTCCTCCTCCTCCTCCTCCTCCTCCTCGATCCTTATTCCTTCATGAACCGTCTGACCGCTCTCTCCTCCATCATCTCCTCCTCCTCCTCCTCCTCCTCCTCCTCCTTTCAGCTTGAGACACCTAAATATAAATAGAAGAGGAGGAAATCGAGTTGTGTCTAGTTCGTGTGTGTGTGTGTGTGTGTGTGTGTGTGTGTGTGTGTGTGTGTGTGTGTGTGTGTGTGTGTGTGATGTGACGTAATGTTTTTCTTCAACTTTGGGCGATAAGATTTGGGTGTTTTTTTCTTCCTTTTTTGTTATTGTGTTTGATGTGAATGAGTTTGAAAAGAGAGAAAATAAAAGGATGAAGGGGAAAGAAATGTTGTATAAGGAAATAAAACAAAACAAGGGGAGAATATTTTACCTCTCCAATAATAATATAAAACAAAACAAAAAAATGACCGAGATTTATTTTTTTGAGTTAAGTGAATTAGTGAGAAAAGAAAAAAATGGTTAAAAAAATGAATAAATAAAAAATGATTGAAAAAGATGAGAAATGGAGAAAGGAGAGAAAACAATAATATAAAAAACATAAAAAGAAGATTTGTTTTTGAGTGAAGTGAATTAACGAGAAAAAAAAGAATAGTAAAAAAATGAGAAAAAAAATGATTGTAAAAGATGAGAACTGGAGAAAGGAAAGAAAATAATAATATAAAACAAAATAGGAAAAAAAAATAACCGAGATTTATATTTTTGAGCGAAGTGAATTAACGAGAAAAAAAGAATAGTTAAAAAAAGAGAAAAAAAAAGATTGTAAAAGATGAGAAATGGAGAAAGGAGAAAAGATGATACAAATAAAACAAAAAAAAAATGACTGAGAATCTTTATTTTGGAGTGAAGTGAATTAACGACAAAGGAATATAAAAAAATGAAAAAAAATGATTGAAAAAAAAATGAGAAGTGGAAAAAGGAGAGAAAATAAACAAATACAAAGAGGATGAAAACGGGTAAAAAAAGGGAAAAAAAAGCTACACAAAGGGTTGAAGATGAAGGAGGAGGAGGAGGAGAAGGAGGAGGAGAGGGAGGAGGAGGAGGAGAAGAATATATTTTTTTCAAGAGAAGGAAATAAAGAACAGGAGAAAAAACAAAGATTACATAAAATTACACCCAACAAATTACCACAAATAGCCACAATAACACTTAGGGAGGCAATCACGCTAATAACACAAAATTAAGCTCGAATAAATTACCCGGAATACGCCCAATTAATTTCAACACACCACACGAACACTTCTTTTTTTTTTTTTACATCAGAGAGCGACAAATACGACAATAATAATACCAATAACACTAAAGACCATGCTATTAATACTAAGCTAATTATCCACACACACCTAATTAAGCTCAATATACTTCAGGAACACGTTTTTTTTTTTTTTTACACCAGAAAGCAACAAAAATATATGGTAAAGAGAGAGAGAGAGATGAAGATGATCGTAAGAAAAGGCAATTGATAAAAAGGGAAAGGGATGCAATGAGAAGGGAAAGGAAAGGAAGGAAAGGGATGAGAAAGGAAGACATGATAAGGGAGGGTAAAATAAAAGGGGAAAGGAAGGGAGGGCATGAGAAGGGAAAGGAAGGGAAAGGAAGGCAAGGAAAGGGATGGGAAAGGAAGACACGAGTAAGGGTTAGATAGAAAGGGAACAGGAAAGGATAGTATGACAAGGGAAAGGAAGGGAATGGAAGGGAAGGAAGACTCGGGTAGGGGTTAGATAAAAAGGGGAAAGGAAGGGATGCCATGAGAAGGGAAAGGAAGGGAATGAAAGACAAGGAAAGGGATGGGAAAGGAAAACATGATATGGAAAGGGTAAGGAATTTGGAAGTGAGGATGTAAAAGGCAAAAAAAAAAAAAAAAAAAAATAAATAAATAAATAAATAAAATGTAATAAATAAATAAATAAATACAAGATGAAATGGAAGGGAAAACATACTATTAATGCTAAGACCATAATTATTACCCCCCTCCCCCCCCCACACCCACCCACCCACACCTCCGCTAAATTACCTCACCTGAGCGACTATTTATATATACACCTTTGCGCGTCTCATTAACAGGTGCGACGGATATTGCGACATTCATTATAAAAGGTGTAATTATGTTAATGCGGGAATGTCGACGGTTTGATTAGGTATATTTGGACGCTTTGATTATTTGGGTTATCATTGTTATTTATTGTTTTATGTTTTTTTTTTTTCCTTCTTTTTCTCTTTCTTGTTCTTGTTGTCTCGTTCTCGTTCTTCATCTCGTTCTTTTATTCTGGTTCTCGTTCTTGTTCTCTTTGTTCTTCTTCATCTTTTTTTGTTTTCTTCTTCTTTGTTTCATTTTTTTTATCAACTTTAAATTTTTGTTCTTGTTGTTCTTGTTGTTCTTGTTGTTATTTGTTCTTGTTGTTATTGTTTCTGCTTTTCATTTTCTTCTGTTTCTTCATTATCATTATCATCATTATCCATTCCACTTTTTTTATTATCTCATTTTATTCCCGTTTTCCTTCCATCCGTTTTCCTTCCATTCTTTCGTCCGTTCCCTTTCATCTTCCTTTATTCCCGTTTTCCTTCTTCCCGTCTTCCTTTCATTCTCTCGTCCGTTCTCTTTTCATCTTCCTTTATTCCCGTTTTCCTTCTTCCCGTCATCGTCTTTTCCCTTTCATCTTCCTTTATTCCCGTTTTCCTTCTTCCCGTTTTCCTTCCATTCTCTCGTCCGTTTCCTTTCATCTCTATTCCTGTTTTCCTTCTCGTCTTCCTTCCTTCGGCTACCCATTCCTTTTTATCACATTATTCACTTTTTCCTTCCTTCCTTTCTTCCTTCCTTCCTTCCTTTCTTCCTCTTCCTTCCTTCCTTCCTTCCTTTCTTCCTTCCTTTCTTCTTTCCTCTTCCTTCCTTCCTTTCTTCCTTCCTTCCTTCCTCTTCCTTCCTTCCTTCCTTCCTTCCTTCCTTCCTTCCTTCCTCGCGGGGTCACATCGCAGCAGGTGAGCGCCATCAAGGTAACGCTAATGAGCAACACACGCCGGATTTACCTGTGACCTGCTAATTGCTTTAAGCCAGGTCGTGATTGTTTGGCTAATTGCAAGGCTGGCGGTGGCGTGTTGCTCTCTCTCTGTCTCTGTCTCTGTTTCTGTCTGTTTGTCTCTCTCTCTCTCTCTCTCTCTCTCTCTCTCTCTCTCTCTCTCTCTCTCTGTTTTTTTTGTTTAATTAATGTCTAAGAAGGAAGGAAGGAAGGAAGGAAGAAAGGAAGGAAAGGAAGGAAGAAAGGAAGGAAGGAAGGAAGGAAAGAAAGAAAGAAAAAAAAAAGTCAAGGAAGGAAGAAGGAAGGAAATTGACGTTATGACACACACACACACACACACACACACACACACACACACACACACACACACACACACACACACACACACACATCTACACGCAAATATATAACAAAAAAATGACACTTAAATTTTTCTCTCGTGATATTTATAAGCCAAGCAAACACGAGGGTGAGTTATGAAAGACTTGGGTGTCGAAATAATAATGTGAAGAAAGACAAGCTCACGAAAGAGAAATATTGTCGTGTGTGTGTGTGTGTGTGTGTGTGTGTGTGTGTGTGTGTGTTGTGACCTTCTGGCGTTAAATAAGAAGGGCAATATTGAGAGTTGATAGATAGAGAGATAAAAGTTAAGATGAAGCAAGATAAACTGTAATTGATTCTCTCTCGCTCTCTTTCTTTTTTTTTTCTAATGTTTTGTTTTCTTTTTTATTGTTGAGCTTTTTCTTTCCCTTTCCTTCCCTTTCTCTTTTCTTTCTCTTGCTTCTTTTCTCTTTTTTATTAACCTCTTTATTTTTCTTTTCTTCTCTTTCTCTTTCTTTTCTCTTATGCTTCTTTGCTCTTTTTTATGATCATTTTTATTTCTCTTTCCTTCCCTTTCTCTTTTCTTCTCTTTCTCATGCTTTGTTTCACCTTTTTTCTCTTTTTTTCTTCTTTTTTGTCTTATGCTTCGTTTCTCTGTTTCAGCCTCTCTCTCTCTCTCTCTCTCTCTCTCTCTCTCTCTCTCTCTCTCTCTCTCTCTCTCTCTCTCTCTCTCTCTCTCTCTCTCTCTCTCTCTCTCTCTCTCTCTCTCTCTCTCTCTCTCTCTCTCTCTCTCTCTCCCCTCTCCCAGCCTCCCTCCTCATCTTACTCCTCTCTTCTCTCCCTTCCTCTCCCTCTCCATATATCGCAATCCCTATCTATCCCCCTCTCCCAGCCTCCCCCTCCTCATCTTACTCCTCTCTCTTCTCTCCCCTTTCCTCTCTCCCTCTCCTTATCTCGCAATCCCTATCTATCCCCCTCTCCCAGCCTCCCCCTCCTCATCTCGCTGGCACCATCTCCATCTCCTCTCCCCTGCCTCCCTCCCTCCACATCCTCACCTCATCGGCTCCTCTGCACCCAATCACACACAACCTTACTCTCTCACTGACGTGCCTCGCCTTCGCCCCTGCAGCTGGATTTGACATTATCGCTAGACTTTACTGGACTTAAGATATCAGCGCGGGGAAGTAGCGTGAAGAGAGGAAGACAAGAGGGAGGTGTGTTGTGTGTTATCTGGTGGTATCGAACTGGTGGTTACTGGGTTGAAGGGTTAATGTGTGCGGGTGTGTTAGTTTTTAGCCTCAAGTTCCCGGTTGTTTTGGTTGTTGTGGGTTAAGTGAAGGAAAAGGAAGGTGAGAAAAAAGGTGCCCCGTTTAAGAGAAGGTTGAAGAACAGACGGATAACGAGTGTAATTTGTTTTTTTTTCTTTCTTGCGTGTGTGTGTGCGTGTGTGTGTGTGTGTGTTCTAGTTCTGGCATTTATGACTGAACTTGAGAAAGAATACTGACGTGGAAATAAAGAAAGAAGAAGAAGAAAAAGAAGAAGAAGAAGAGGAAGAAGAAGAAGAAGAAGAAGAAGAAGAAGAGGAAGTCTGGGTAAGCACAAAAAGAAATTACCGTGTTTTTCCTTATCACCCTAAAAACAAACAGACAAACAAACAAACAAACAGTCCTCAAAACATACAATCGCTATCTTAACTGCTGTCTCTGCTTCGCATTCTCTGATGACATGATGAGCAGAAATTAGAGATACAAGGCAGTTTTCTCATTGTTCTCTCTCTCTCTCTCTCTCTCTCTCTCTCTCTCTCTCTCTCTCTCTCTCTCTCTCTCTCTCTCTCTCGTTTTTCTTTTTACGTTAAATCAAAATTAATCGTCTGAGTAGTAGTTTTTTTTGTTTTGTTTTTGTTTCTTTTTAAATTATTTCTCTTGTCATTTTTTTTCATCAGACTTTTTGTTCGCGTTTCCCCAACTTAGTTTTTTTCTTTTTCATTCTTTCCCTCGTCAATGTTTTTATCTTTTTTTTATTTCAGCATTTTTTTGTTTGTTTTTTGTTTTTGTTTACTAAGAGGTTTGAAGGCAAGAAAAGAAAGGTCACGTTTTTTTGTCGTTGTTGTTGTTATTGTTGTTATTGTTGTTGTTGTTGTTGTTGTTATATTTTGCAGTGATTATATATTTCCTATTTTGATTGATTTATTGTATTTACTTTATTGTCACCTGTGTTGGTTATTTTTTGTGTTGGCTGTATTGTTTTATGTTGTTTTATATTGTTGTTGGTCTTTGTGTTGTTGTTGTTGTTGTTGTTATCGTTGTCGTCGTTATCATCCCCCCTCAGCGTTGCGTCACGTCACTTCCGGTCTTCCCTCGTCGTCTCCGTGGTCGTCGTCATCACCATTGTTTCCTTATCACTGTCATCCCACCATTATTCTGTTCAAACGCGGAGAAGACAAACAAGCAGACGGACCCACCTTGATAACGACACAAACTCCTCAAAGAAACTTCCTCAACATAATATTTCTTTCTTTTTAAATTATTTCTCATGTCATTTTTTTCTTCAGACTTTTTTTTAACGTTTCCTCAACACATTTTTTCTTTTTCATTCTTTTCCTCGTCATTTTTTCTTCACTTTTTATTATTTTAGCATTTTGATTTTTTTTTATCGCTTCTTCATTTTTTTTCATTATTTTCCTTGTAATTTTTTTCTTCTTTTTTCTGTTAGCATTTTGAGTTTTTTTTTTAGCCTTTTCTCAACATATTTTATCTTTTTCATTCGTTTCCTCGTCATTTTTTTCTTCTTTTTTCTAGTATTTCGAGTTTTTTTCTTTCAAGTTGCGTTATTTTCTTTATTTTTCCTCACCTGATAATTTTCTTGCTTTTGTCTTTGTTTTCCTCCCTGTCTTTTAATGTCTTTAGTCTTTTTTCTTTCTATTACTAGTTTTATACGTGTTTTTTTTTGTATATTCTTATCGTAACAGTATTTTTTCTCTTATCTGATCAGTTATTGCTTCTATCATCTTTGCCTTCCTCTATATCTTGATGTTTGTTTTATTCTCTTTCTTTATCATCTGTTTTATTTCCGTGTTTGTTTTGAGTTCCTCCTTCTCGTAATGGTGTTTTTTTTCCTTTATCTGATAACTTAATGCTTCTTTGTTTACTTTGCTTTCCATCTTTCATCTTTTCATCTTTCATGCTTAGTTTGCTCCTCCATTATTTTCTGTTTTTTTTCTGTGTTTTTTTTTAACCTTATTATCGTAATGGTGTTTTTCCCTTATCTGATCATATATTGCTTCTGTGTGTAAGGTGTATATTATAACATACATGTGAATGTGTGAATGTATGTCGTATCGCCATGGCCCAGCGGCGCCAGGACGTTACACACAGACGTTGTTGTTGTTGTTGTTTGATTTTTTCATGCACGTTGGCATGATGGGCTATGGAGGAGCCCTGCAGAGTGGCTGGGCGACAGGCCATGAGGCCTTGCCCAGCGGTCGGGGGGCACGGGTGCATCTTGCACCCGTAGCCGGAACCGAGCGAGCAACTCAACAGTCTATAAGTTGGCTCAAAGGCCAGGAGAGTTACTCGCTCGACGAGTGCTGGCGTTCCACTGTACACGTACAACTTACGACTTGTCCTCAAATACTGTAACTTTTCTGTGAATATATTTAAAAAGCCAATAAAACCATTTAATCAACCAGAGAGAGAGAGAGTAAATTAAGTGAACTCAAAGTGAACTTAACGGCCCCGCTCGGCCAACACGTAACCCACATCACTTAACTAAAAGGCTATTGTGTTGTCTCACGACTTCTATCAACTGGAGAAAGCAGGCAGCGGTACACCGGACCTGACGTGGGATAACAGTTCGCGCCTTAAACAAACAAACAAAACAAAAACAAAAAAACAAAAAACCCAGCTAACAAAAAGGCTAACATGTGTTTGCCTTGCTTTCCATCTTTCATCTTTCATGCTTAGTTTGCTCCTCCATTATTTTCTGTTTTTTCTGTTTTTTTTTTAGACTTCTTATCGTAATGGTGTTTTTCCCTTATCTAATAATATACTGCTTCTGTGTTTGCCTTGCTTTCCATTTTTTGTTTGCTCTTCTTATCATCCGTTTTATGTGTTTTTCGAATTTCTTATCTTAATAGTGTTTTTCTCCTTATCTGATAACTTATTGCTAATGTGTTTGTGTTGCTTTCTGTCTTGATTTTTTATGGATCTGTGTCTCGGCTCTCTGGGTGGTGTTTGTCTGTGTGTTTGCCTTTTTACACACACACACACACACACACACACACACACACACACACACACACACACATACAAAAAATAATAAATAAATGAATGAAATAATGCATGAATGATATTATAGTGAATGGCTGTCTCTCATTCCCTCATTTTTCTCTCCCATCTTCCTTCCTTCCCTTCCTTCTTTCCTCCCTCCTTCCCTTCTTTCTTTCCTTCCTTCCTCCCTTTCCCAAATCTAGGTATCCTTATAATCCTTACCTTATACCCTTACGTCTTCCTACAACCCTTCCTCACTCACTCACTCACTCACTCACTCACTCTCTCTAGCTCACTCACTTACTTGGCTCACTCACGCCCTTTCTCATCCACTCACTCACTCACTCTCTCACTAATGCACTCACTCACTCACTCACTCACTCACTCATTCTTTAGCTTACTCTCACAATCACTCACTCACTCTCTTTAGCTCACTCACCCACTCACTCACTCACTCACTCCCCCACCCACCCACTCACTCCCCCACTCATTCACTCACTCACTCACTCACTCACTCACTCACTCACTCATTCTTAGGTTACTCTCACAATCACTCACTCACTCTCTTTAGCTCACTCACTCACTCACTCACTCACACACACTCACTCACTCACTCACTCACCTAGCTTTACTCACCCACTCACGCCGTCTGACTTCGTCTAATTTTACGCTCCCCTTCACTTAATATCAGTCTTGCTGCCCTACTAATGCAAGCCGGCCTCAATTTTATGCTCGAATTTGCCTCAAGAACGTGTAATTTTTTTCCTAATACCTTATACGGCCTTTCACGGGTGCTATTTTTTATTATTTTATTTTCGTCTTTTTCCTAGAATCGAGAAGGCTCACGGCGTGGTTATTTTTTTTTCGTAAAGTATATGTGAAAGACGGTTTGGAAAAGTTTATGATACCTGTAACACCTATGGTCATCTCTCCCCCTCCCCCCCTTTTCCCTCCTCCTTCCCCTCCTTTCCCCTTTTTCCTTCCCTCCTTTTTCCTTCCCCCTTGATTTTGGGAAAGGCTATATATATGTTAGTGTGTGTGTGTGTGTGTGTGTGTGTGTGTGTGTGTGTGTGTGTGTTTCGGTTAATGTTTAAATATCCATAACATCATCGTGTGTGTGTGTGTGTGTGTGTGTGTGTGTGTGTGTGTGTGTGTGTGTGTGTGTGTGTGTGTGTGTGTGTGTGTTCAAGAAATTCTAATTGGAGAGTTTGAAAGGTCGTGTATATTATGTGTGTGTAAGTAAGTAAGTAAGTAAGTAATGTTTATTGCCATAATATACACACATTGATATATACATATAAATATAATTATAATTCTGGCAACGAATCTAGCCTGTCAAGCCGAAGCTTCCCGACAGACTGTATATTTATTTCATTGTACTATTATTATCTTACTAAAGGTTGCAGATAGCTCCCAACCATAAAGCTAAATACAAATATACAATAAATAACAACATTAACTATAATACCAGATGAAGTTATAATAGTTATATCTAAAATGTTAACTATAATAACAACTACAACAGCATCAACAATAATAATAATAATAACAATAATAATAATAATAATAATAATAATAATAACAATAATAATAATAATAATAATAACAATAATAAAAATAATATGGACAATAGTACTATGCAATTCACTGATTAGATTTAATAATGTAAATTTGTGTTCATGTTTCAGGAATAAATTATAATTTTAACCGTGATTGTTTTGGATTGCAAATAAGTGTGATTTTACTGACTTTTTAAATAGAGAGAAATTATTACTATTAAGGAGATTTTTTATTTCTACTGGCAAAGAATTCCAAACTTGAGGTCCTGAGCATAAAATACTATTTCTGAAAAGAACTGTCCTAAACTGTGGAGATAAGATTTATATTGTTCCTGCGCGTATTATGCACTGTATTAATAACTTGAAAAGGATGAGTTCCATGCATCAGTGCGAGGTTTTATAAATAAATAATAGTAGAAAATAACAATGAATGTTTTTAAAATTAAGAAATCTATGTGTGGAAAATACGTTATGTGTGAATCAAACTTGTTCATGTAAAACATACACCTAAATATCTTATTTTGAGAAACCTGAAGATTTTTAAGAAAGGAAGGCCACGTACACGCCCACACAGATACACAATAAATGAGATGCGGGTAACAAAGTGTATAATAAATACTGATAAGTGCTTCTTGTGTAAGGCTATTTCTTATTCGATACAGTATGCCACATATCCTAGATAGTTTATTTGCAACAGAATTAATTTGGTATTTCAATTGATATTTTGATCTATGACAACGCCCAAAAACTTAGTATAAGAAACTCGTTCAAGTACTTTTCCTTCAAGTGTTATAGGTGGCATGTTAGTAGTGACTGATCGGTTTTGAAAGATAATGTATTTTGTTTTAGTGATATTTAACCTTAACTTATTATGTTTAAGCCACATATTAATTGAATTGAGCTCATTATTAATGTTTATATGCAAACTATTTATATTTTTATCATCTAATAGTAAATTAGTGTCGTCAGCATAAATGGTATACTTAAATTTATTACTAGCATTGACAATATCATTAATATAGATGAGAAAAAGTATAGGTCCTAGGATAGATCCTTGCGGTACACCCATTTTGATAGGCTTGAAAGAAGAATATTTAGAATTACAGTAAACAGCTTGAAATCGATTTGTTAAATAATTTTTGAATAATTCTAAAGGAACTCCCCGAATCCCAAAATTACTAAGTTTACTTAATAGAATTTTATGTGTGTGTGTGTGCCGCTCGAGTGTATGAACGAGCGGCATATATAAGAGAAATATCCTAAAGTGAGTGTTTGTTATTAAATATATATGTATGGGTGTATGTTTGTGTGTGTGTGTGTGTGTGTGTGTGTGTGTGTGTGTGTGTGTGTGTGTGTGTGCGTGTGTGTGTGTGTGTGTGGGTGGGTGGGTGTATGTGTGTGTGTGTGTGTGTGTCTGTGTGTGTGTTCCTGGAAATCGTGTCGGCATAAACAAAAGCATAACCGAAACCTTCAAACACGCTTCTCGTTAATAGATAAAGATAGACAATTCTCCAAACTGAGGGGAGAGAAAATTGATAAAGAGCTGACGTCAAAGATACGAGAAGAAAGCAACAAAAAATGAAAATAATTGCTTAGGCTTCTATAGTTTTGAGATTATTGGTCGTATTTTAAAACATTTCGTCGCCCAAGTTCACATATTTTCCAAGGCTTTCGTAGGAGTTTGGGGCATTTCTAGGAGTGATTTTATGAGCTTGGTGGTAGCGTGACCCTCCCTCTGTACCACGAACCTAAAGAAACACTCATTAGAACCGGATTGACCCCCTCTTTGACCTTTTGAAATAGTTGGTTTGAAAACTGAAAGTCTCTTATAATACGTATTACAAGACACATCGCCGCCGAAGAACACATATTTGACATGGCTTTCGTAGGAGTTCTGGGCATTTCCAGGGGTAGTTTTATGACCCTGGTGGTAGTGTGAGTCTTCTTCTGTACCATGAACCTGAAGAAACACTCATTAGAACCCGACTGACCCCCTCTTTGACCTTTAAAAATTGTCGGTGTTAAAACTGAAAATGTCTTATAATACCAACCAACGTGTGTGTGTTCCTGGAAATCTTGCACGCTTTAAAAACCTTCGTAAACGCTTCTCCTTAACAGGCTCACATAAACATCCCAAGGAGAGCAAACGTGATACTGATAGAGAGCTTATACTAAAAACGCCACGAAAATAATAGGATCGGACCCCACAGTGTAAAGGTTAAGAGTCTCGGTGGAAGTCTAAACAAGAGGATTCCAACACCTTTCTCGTGAACCGGTTAGGATTAAGATGAAGGGGATCGTGATACAGGTTCAGTGCCTCGGGTTAGACATATTTAGCATCAAGAAGAGGGTCGAGAAGAGAGAATTGGATCCTGTATGTGGGAGTGAGTGGGTGGAACAGATGAAAACCACAAGAAAATATTAAGTTAGGACCCCAAAGTGTAAAGGTTAAGAGTCTTGGTGGAGGTCTAAACAAGAGGATTCCAACACCTTTCTCGTGAACCGGTTAGGATTAAGATGAAGGGGATCGTGATACAGGTTCAGTGCCTCGGGTTAGACATATTTAGCATCAAGAAGAGGGTCGAGAAGAGAGAATTGGATCCTGTATGTGTGAGTGAATGGATGGAACAGATGAAAACCCCAAGAAAATATTAGGCTAGTCCCCCCAATGTAAAGGTTAAAGAGATCTTGTTGGAGGTGTAAACTAAAGGATTCGAACCCCTTTCCCTTGAACTGATTAAGAGGACAGGGTTTACAGTGTGGCCAGGAGGAATCGTATAGAGGTTCAGGACACGTTTAGGATCAAGTAGAGGATTGACAAGAAAGAATTGGATCCTGTATGTGGGAGTGAGTGGGTTTAGAACACTTAGGAGGTCTTTGACTAAGTGAGGATATGATGGAATGTTTTTTTTTTTTAATTAAGGTTAGATTGATTTTCTTTTTTCAATTTTACCTTTTGTTTACCTTTTCTTTATCTTCTTTCTTTTTTTTCTTTGTTATATTCCTTCTTTTCTTTCTTTTTTCTTCTTTTATTGTCCTTGTTGTTCTTGTTCTTTGTTCTTGTTTTTCTTTTCTTCTTTTCTTCTTCTTCTTCTTCTTCTCCTTTTTCTTGTTCTTCGTGTTCTTGTTCTTCTTGTTCTTCTTTTCTTGTTCTTCTTGTTCTTCTTTTCTTGTTCTTATTATTGTTGTTGTTGTTGTTGTTGTTCTTCTTCTTCTTCTTCTTCTACTTCTCTGATGATGACTGTGTGGATTGCTATGAATGAATTGTGTGTGTGTGTGTGTGTGTGTGTGTGTGTGTGTGTGTGTGTGTGGGTGTGTGTGTGTGTGTGTGTGTGTGTGTGTGTGTGTGTCTTTGCGTGTGTGTGTTTCCGTGCAAATTGCGTTTTCTGGCCAAATTGATGTTGATTTTTTTTTTTCTTATTTGGCGCAAACAGAGAGAGGCCAAGGACTCCAGACGATTTATTTTTGCTCTCTCTCTCTCTCTCTCTCTCTTTAAATTTTTTTTTCATCCTTTATCGACTTTTTCATTGTTTTTTTTTTGTCCTTCACTATTTTCTTTTTTATGATCTTTTCCCTTTTTTTTATTTATCCTTTACTTCTTTTTCATTCACAATTTTCTTTTTTTCATTCCCTATTTTCTTTTTTTCATTCCCTATTTTCTTTTTTTCATTCCCTATTTTCTTTTTTTCATTCACTATTTTCTTTTTTCACTCCCTATTTTCTTCTTTTTCATTCCCTATTTTCTTTTTTTCATTCCCTATTTTCTTCTTTTTCATTCCCTATTTTCTTTTTTTCATTCACTATTTTCTTTTTTTCATTCCATATTTTCTTTGTTTCATTCCCTATTTTCTTTTTTTCATTCCCCATTTTATTTTTTTCATTCCCTATTTTATTTTTTTTCATTCCCTATTTTCTTCTTTTTCATTCCCTATTTTCTTTTTTCATTCCCTATTTTCTTCTTTTTCATTCCCTATTTTCTTTTTTCATTCCCTGTTTTCTTTTTTTTCATTCCCTATTTTCTTCTTTTTTATCTTTAATTTTCTTTTTTACTCGCCAATTTTCTTCTCTTTCATTCGTAAGCGTCTTCGTCCCTCTCTGTTTTCTTCCTTTCCTTTCATTCTCTACTTCGTTTTCCTTTTCTCTATCTTCTATTCCCCTTTGTTTGTCATCATTGTCTTCCCCTCTTCTTTTATCCCTTCATTTTTCTTTTCCCTTCAATTCCCTTTCTTCATCCCCATCTTCCATTCCCTTTGTTTGCCATCATTGTCTTTCCCTCTTCTTTTCCATCCCTCCATTTTTCTTTCCCCTTCTATTCCCTTTCTTCATCCCCATCTTCTATTCCCCTTTGTTTGTCATCATTGTCTTCCCCTCTTCTTTTATCCCTTCATTTTTCTTTTCCATCCCTCCATTTTTCTTTCCCCTTCTATTCCCTTTCTTCATCCCTATCTTCTATTCCCCTTTGTTCGCCATCATTGTCTTCCCCTCTTCTTTTATCCCTTCATTTTTCTTTCCCCTTCTATTCCCTTTCTTCATCCCCATCTTCTCCTCTTCTTTCCTCTCCATCCTTCCTTCCCTTCATCCAAAACCCAATTCTTGCGACACACGAATTGTCTGTCACCTCCTTCCTTCCCTTCCTTCCTTCCCTTCCTCCTCTCCCTTCCTCCTCTCTCCCCTCCCTTCATTTATCTAACCATTCCCTTCATACCTCTCATTTCCCCTCACTATTCCCCTCATCTTCCCTCTACTTATCCTCCCCTTTCTTCCTCCCCTCACCCCTCAATCACCCCAATCTCCCCGTCCCTTCAATAATCCCCATTTCTCCCCCTTCCCCTCACCCCACCCTTACCTCCTCTCTCCCCCACTGCTCCTCCCCCGCCCTCCTCCCCTTTCTCCCCTCTTCCCCGCTCCGCCCTCTCAATAAACCTTCTCCCCCGCCTCTCCCCTTCCTCCTCTCCCCTTCCTTGGTGGTTTTGTGGCCATGACCCGCCGTGATGGGCACTAAGGGGACGTAATGTGATGGGAATGAGAGGACGTGAGTGATGGCTGATGGGATTAAGGGGAGAGAGGGAAGGGAAATGAAGGGAGGGTAAAAGAGAGAAGGGAAAGTAAGAGAGAGAAGAGAGAGAGAGGAAAGAGAAGAGAGAGGAAAGAGAGAGAGAGAGAGAGAAGGGAAAGAAGAGAGAGGAAGAAGAAGGTATGAAGAGGAAGAAAAAAAGAAAGGAAAGTAGGAGAGAGGGAAAGAAAAAGAGGAAAGAGAGAGAGAGAGAGAGAGAGAGAGAGAGAGAGAGAGAGAGAGAGAGAGAGAGAGAGAGAGAGAGAGAGAGAGGGAATGAAAAGAAGAGAAGGAAAGAAAATAGAAGGAAGAAGAAAGGATGAACAGGGAAAAAAAAAGGTAAGGAGGAGACGAAGGGAGGAAAGGAAGGAAGGAAAATAGTGAAGAGGAAGATGAAAGAAAAATGTGATAAAGGATGAAATAAGGGATTGAAGGAAAGGCAGAGAGGAAGGGAAGGAGAAGAAAGGGAGGGAAAAGAAAGGGAAGGAGAGCTAAGGGAGAGTAAAGGAAGGAAGAAAGGGAAGCAGAGAAGGTAAGGAAAAAGAAATAGGAAGGGAGGAGGAGAGGAAAGGAAGGTATAGTCTCTCTCTCTCTCTCTCTCTCTCTCTCTCTCTCTCACGTGTACGACAGGTATTTTGTGGCTTTGGTGCGTGTGACATCATAGGAGGAGGAGGAGTAGGTGGAGGTAGAGGAAGAGGAGGAGAAGGAGGAAGAGGAGGAGGAGGAGGAGGAGGAGGAGGAGGAGGAGGAGGAGGAGGAAGAGCTTGTAGTAGTTAAAGAAAATGAAGAATGAAAATAGAAGAGAAGAAGAAAAAAGAAGAAGAAGAAGAAGAAGAAGAAAGAGAAAAAGAAGAAGAAGAAGAAGAAAAAGAAGAACAACAAGAAGAAGAACAAGAAGAGGAAGAACAAGAACAACAACAACAGTGGACATTAATCATTGTGGTGGAAACGAAAAAAAAAGAAAAGGAAAAAGGTGGATGGAGGTGATAAGATAAAAGATGTGAGTGGAAGGTGGAGGTGGAGGCGGCGGTGGTGGTGGTGGAGGTGGTGGAGGGAGGTGGAGGGGTGGGGGAGCTAAGGTATTGAGGGGGAGGGTCATTGATAGAAATTATTGATGTCTACTCCACATGTCTTACCGGCAAGGATGTTGGTGGAGAGACAGACAGACAGACAGACAGATAGACAGACAGACAGACAGACAGACAGACGCAATAAAAAAGGAAAGGGAAAAGAGGAATGATGATTGATTGAATGACTGACTGACTAAATGAATGAAAGAATGAATGAATGAAAGAAGAAAGAAAGAAAGAAAGGAAGAAAGAAAGGAAGGAAGCAAGCAAGCAAGAAAGAAAGAAAGAAAGGGATAGTGAAAGGTAGAGAAAGCTGGAGAGAGACAGATAGACAGACAAACAGAGAAAGAGAAAGAAAAGGGAAATAGGAATGATGAAGGAAGGAAGGAAAGGATAGTGAAGGGAGAGAAAAAAAAAGTAAGAGAAAGCTGGAGAGAGACAGATAGACAGACAGACAAACAGAAAAAAAGAGAAAGAAAAGGGAGAGATGGAAAGATGAAGAAAGTAAGTAAGTAAGGAAGGAAGGAGAGAAAGGACAGTAAAAGAAGAGAAAATATAGAGAAAGTTGGCCAGACACAGACAGACAGACAGACAAATAGACAGACAGGTAAACGAGGAAGCAATTAGACAGAGTGACAAAGATGAAAGAAAGATACGATTGAGGAAGTGAGAAAATATTTATGGAGAAAAGCAAAAGAAGAAAGGAAGAAAGAGAGAGAGAAATGGTGGAAAGAGGAAGGGAAGGAAAGGAAAGGAATGTGGATATGAAAGTTGAATGAAAGAGAGAAAGGAAGGAATGCGTGAATGAATGGGGAACAGGAATGTGAATATGAAGAAAGAAAGAAAGGAAGAGAGGAAGAAAAAAAAGAAACACAGGAATGAAAGAGAGAATGGAATGTGAATCAGAAGAAAGAAAGAAAGGAAGAGAGAAAGAAAAAAAAAGAAACAGGAATGAAAGGGAGAATGGAATGTAGATAAAAAGATTGAGTGAAAGAAAGCAATAGAGAAAGAAAAAAAGAAAGATTGAAAGAAAAAAACAGGAATGAAAGAGAATGAAATGTAGGTAAGAAGACTGAGTGAAAGAAAGCATTAGAGAAAAAAAAAAGATTGAAAGAGAAACAAAAGAAACAGGAGAATGAATGAGAGAATGAGATATGAGTAAGAAAAATGAGTGAATGAAAGTGTGAATGAATGGAAAATGAATGTCGATAAGAAGAATGAATGAGAGAAAATAAGAAAAAAAAATAGTAAAAAAGAAAGAAAGAAGGGGAATAAAGAATAGGTTGAAAGAATGAATGAGGGAGAAAGGAAACGAACAAAGAAAGAAAGAAAGAAAGAAAGAAAGAAAGCAATATGAGAATGAATGAGAGCAATGAATATAAATAAATAAAAAAAACATGAATTAATGAAGTCAATCAATAACAACAACAACAACAACAACATCAACCCAAAAAAAAAAAATGAATGAATGAAAGGAATGTGAGAAATGCGTGATAGAAACTCCTCCTCCTCCTCCTCCTCCTCCTCCCGTCGTTCCTCTGAGGTCAGCGTGACATCAATACCAGCAACACTTCCTCCTGCCCGGCGCGGTGACCTTGCTCGGCTATCGGAGTGTGCTTAGGTCCCGCTCGTCATGCAATATTCCTCCTCCTCCTCCTCCTCCTCCTCCTCCTCCTCCTCCTTTTTCTGGTTATGCTTCTCTTTCCTCCTCCTCCTCCTCCTCCATGTCTTGTTTGTGTTTCTCTTTCCTCCTCTTTTTCCTCTTTCTCCTCCTCTTCTTCATCGTTGTCATCCTCCTTCTTCTTATCTTTTCTTCGTCGTCTTCTTCCTTCTTTTCCTCGTTTTTGTCCTCCTCCTCCTCCTCCTCCTTCTGGTTATGCTTCTCTCTCGTCCTCTTTTTCCTCCTTTTCCTCCTCTTCTTCATCGTTGTCATCCTCCTTCTTTTCATCTTTTTCTTCGTCGTCTTCATCCTTCTTTTCCTCGTTTTTGTCCTCCTCCTCCTCGTTATCGTCCTCCTCCTCCTCCTCTTCTTCGTTTTCGTCCTTCTTTTCCTCTTCTTCATCTTTCTCCTTCTCCTGTTCCTCCTTTTTCTTTTCCTCCTCCTCCTCCTCCTCCTCCTCCTCGTCTGTCTTCATCCAACTCCATTCTTCCTTCCTTCCCTTCTTAGCTCTTTCGATGTTACCTCCTCCTCCTTCTCCTCCTCCTCCTCCTCCTCCTCCTCCTCCTCCTACATTACGTTGCTCCATGAAGTGTCGCCCAAATGTCAGTTGATGAAGATTTGAAAAGGTGACGAGGTGGAGGAGGAGGAAGAGGAGAAGGAGGAGGATAAGGAGGAGGAGGAGGAGGATAAGGAGGAGGAGGAGGAGCGTCGATAGTATTTTTGAGGAAGTGCAGTGGTCAAGGTCACACACACACACACACACACACACAGCTATGGGCACTGCAGGGATATAAGAAAAAGAGAAAAAGAAAGAAAGAAAGAAAGAATAAAGAATGTGGCGATGACCATGTTTTTTTTTTCTCTAAGACAAGAAAAGAAGAACAAGACTTACGACAAAATATAAATCTAATAAAACATAACTTAATCTAGCTTAACTTAACCTTGCCTACAACATAACATAACCTAACTTAACCTAGCCTAACTTAACCTAGCCTAAAACATAACATAACCTAACTTAACCTAGCCTAACTTAATTTAGCCTAACTTAACCTAGCCTACAACATAACATAACCTAACTTAACCTAGCCTAACTTAATCTAGCCTAACTTAACCTAGCCTACAACATAACATAACCTAACTTAACCTAGCCTAACTTAATTTAGCCTAACTTAACCTAGCCTAAAACATAACATAACCTAACTTAACCTAGCCTAACTTAACCTAGCCTAAAACATAACATAACCTAACTTAACCTAGCCTAACTTAATTTAGCCTAACTTAACCTAGCCTAAAACATAACATAACCTAACTTAACCTAGCCTAACTTAATCTAGCCTAACTTAACCTAGCCTAACTTAATTTAGCCTAACTTAACCTAGCCTAAAACATAACATAACCTAACTTAACCTAGCCTAACTTAATCTAGCCTTACTTAACCTAGACTAACTTAATCTAGCCTAACTTAACCTAGCCTAACTTAACCTAGCCTAAAACATAACATAACCTAACTTAACCTAGCCTAACTTAATCTAGCCTAACTTACCCTAGCCTAACCCTAACTTAATTAACCTAGCCTAACAACCTAACAACCTAGCCTATCTTAACCTACCTTAATCAGCCTACTTTCTTCCCTCAATAGACTACAGTTCGTCAGTGTCAAAGTAAGAGGATGGGAAAGTAAAGTAAAGGTAAAGCTTGGGGAGTTTGGGAAGAGTAAACATTCCTCCCTCCCTCCTCACACTACTCTGTACTAAAACAATAACGCCGGTCTAGTTGAAGGTTCGCAGGTGTCACGCGGGCTACCTGTGACGTCCCTGCGGCTTGATTAGAGGCCAGGTAAGGATGATTGCTGGAGAACAGGTTGTACACGTGTTTTGTGGCGTGCGTGGGACGGGTGACAGGGTGAAGATAGTGTTTTGCTGCTGCTACTACAACTACTACTACTACAACAACTACTACTACTACTACTACTGCTACTGCTACTGCTACTACTACTACGATTACTACTACGACTACTACTACTACTACTACTACTACTACAAAATTCCTCCTCCTCCTCCTCCTCCTCCTCCTCCTCCTCCTACTACTACTACTACTACTATAAAATTCCTCCTCCTCCTCCTACTACTACTACTACTAATACTACTACTATTACTACTACTACAACTACTACTATTACTATAAAATTCCTCCTCCTCCTCCTCCTCCTCCTACTACTACTACTACTACTACTACTACTATTACTTCTACTACTACTACTACCACCGTTATAAAGACTCCGTAATAACAGTAGATAATTGGCTAAAAAACAGGCAATTATATAGTCATGCAAAACAAAATATTTATATAACACAGGTATTATTATTTTTTAGCTACATGACAATTATTAAAGTAACACACACACACACACACACACACACACACACACACACACACACACACACACAGAGGGGGTGGGTTGGGGTGGGGAGGAGGAGGAGAAATTAACTGGTACACGAGAATAAATTCCTTCATTATAATTATCCATTATTTCTTAAAGATTGAGAGAGAGAGAGAGAGAGAGAGAGAGAGAGAGAGAGAGAGAGAGAGAGAGAGAGAGAGAGAGAGAGAGAGAGAGAGTAGAGTAAAGAAAAAATGTAAAGAGAAAACTAAAAAATAAAGAAAAAAATGAAAAAAATGTGGTATAGAAGTAGTAGTAGTAGTAGTAGTAGTAGTAGTAATAGTAGTAGTAGTAGTGTGTGTGTGCGTGTGTGTGTGTGTGTGACCTCTCAAGTTCTCCCGTCTATTCCTGTCTTGAAGGGCTTACTGGATTAGCGAGAAAGGGTTTTTGATATACTGGTCTAAGCCGCCTCGTTTTGGGATTGGCGTGAAGAATGAAAGTGGACGAAGTGAGAGAGAGAAAAAAATACCCCCAAAAACTAAAAGTGGAGGAAGGATAAATCTTTTTCTTTTTTCGTTTTCTATCTTTTTCTCCCTTCACTTTTTTCCTTTATTCTCTTTGTCTGTCTTCTTTCTTCCATTTTCTTCTTTTCTTCTCTTTGTTTTCTTTCTTTTCCTTTACTTTCTCCTTGGCTTTTTTAATCTCTCTGTTTCCTCCTCTTCTATCTTTTTTTTCCCCTCACTTTCTTCCTTTATTCTCTATGCTCGTCTTCTTTCTTCCATTTTCTTCATTTTCAGTCTCATTTCTTTTCTTCTTTCCTTCTTTTCTTTTCCTTTACTCTCTCCTTGGCTTTTTGAATCACTCTGTTCTCTCCTTCATTCTTCTTTTTTTCTCCGTTCTTTTCTTTATCCTTCTCTTTTGTCACTCATTTACTTACTTCTCTCGTCTGCTCGTGTGTCTCCTCGCTCTCTCTCATGCCCTTTTCTCTCTTTCTCGCTTTTTGAATCACTCTCTTTCCTAATTCATTCGTCTTCTTTTCCTTCCCTTCTTTTCTTTATCCTCCTCTTTTGTTTCTCTCATTTACTTACTTCTCTCGTCTTCACTTCTTTCTCCTCTTTCTCTCGTGTCCTTTCTATTTTTCCCTAGTCAGTTTCTTCGTTTTTCTTCAACCTCTCTTTTTTCCTTCTTTTCCTTATTCATCTTTTATTTCTCTCGTTCCCATTTCTTTCCACTAACTTTCTTCCTTCCCTCAAATTCCCTTCTTTCTCCACTTTTCCTTATTCTCCTCGTCCTATATTTCTCTACCTCTCTTTTTTCCTTCTTTTCCATATTCCTCTCTTATTTCTCTCGCTCCCAATTCTTTCCACTCACTTTCATCCTTCTCTCAATTTCCCTTCCTTCTCCACTTTTCCTTATCCTCCTCGTCCTATATTTCTCTCCCACTCGCTTCCTTCTCTCAATCTCCCTTCTCTCTTCTCTTCTATTTCTGCTTCACGTCCTCGCCGGTGAAGGAGGAGAATTATGTAAGGAGATTAAAGAGATTGCCGTGTTTTATTCCTCCTCGGAGCGCCACGTAAGGAAGATTTACACTGATTGCATGGACGCGGGAAGGAGATAAGGGAGGAGATGAAGGAGCGATAGTGGAGGTGTGTGTGAGACAGGTAAATCGCTGCAGAGATAGACTGAGATAGACAGATAGATAGATGGATAGATAGATAGATAAGGGAGGAGATGAAAGCGATAGCGGAGGTGTGTGTGGGACAGGTAAATCGTTGCAGAGATAGAGACTGAGATAGATAGATGGAGAGATAGAGAGATAGATAAAGAAAGGAGGGAGATAAAATAGAGATAGCAAAGGTGTGTAGGAGACAGGTAAATGTGTTGCAGAGATAGAAAGATTTAGATAGATAGATAGATAGACAGATAGACAAATAGATAGAGAGATAGATAGATAAATATATTGATAGACAGATAGATAGATAGATAGATTGGAAGATAGATGGATTGATGAATAAATATAGAGAGATCCATTTATACATTAGATACATTCATATATCAATACATACATACATACATACATACATACATACATACACACATACTCCCACATACATAATATATACACACACACACATACATATATACATTCATACACACGTAGAAACAAACTCACATACCAACAGACGTACAGACAGACAAGCAGACAGACAGACAGACAGACAGACAGACAGACACGGAAACAAATGGCAGATGAGGAAACACAGACGAAGACAAACACAAGAGATTCATTACCGCAATACTAATAACAAAAATTGGGCCATTACACAAATGAGAAGAAAAGAAAGAAAAAAAAAGAAAAAAGAAAAAGTAAAGAAAACGAGGTCACGTCCGTTATTAACACAGATTGAAGCCTCGAATCATGCGTCATTTGGTGCTTCGAAAAAAAAAAAAAAAAAAAAAAAAAAAAAATGAGAAAAAGAAAATCTCGACTTCTTATGTTTTTGAACTTGATAACTCCCTCACACTGCACCCCGCTCCCCCTCCCCCTCTCACCCCTCTCACCCCCCCCCCCCCTCCTTTGGGAAATATGCCAATGTCTGTATGTGTGTGTGTGTGTGTGTGTGTGTGTGTTGTGGTGTAAGTACTCAGCATACCAATACAAATGATAAGCGTCTGTAATAATAATAATAATAATAATAATAATAATAATAATAATAACAGTTTCGGCCTTTGCAGTGAGTTACAGGAAGGAAATGCAGCGACGGAGGCGGAAAATTGGCAATATATATGTAAATGAACGAGAGAGAGAGAGAGAGAGAGAGAGAGAGAGAGAGAGAGAGAGAGAGAGAGAGAGAGAGAGAGAGAGAATTATATAACAACAAACAGCACCAATGACATCAATAACAACAAAAATAATAACACTACAATAACAATAATAATAATAGAAATAATAACACCATAATAGTGTTTACAAAAGATAGACAGCTCTCTCGCGTGTTCGTTAAAGAGGACCAACGCATACAAGCTCATATTTTGTAGTAGTAGTAGTAGTAGTAGTAGTAGCAGTAGTAGTAGTAGTAGTAGAAGTAGTAGTAGTAGTAGTAGTAGTGGAACATCTTTTTTTTATCCTCTTCCTTTTCGTCTCTCCTCTTTCCCTCTCTCTCTCTTCTCCCCTTTTTCTCTCCCCTTTCCCTCTCGTCACCTCCCCTCATTTACATCTCCTTTGCACCCTCCTCCCTCATTACTCTCCCTTTTCCTCCCTCTCCCTTTTTCTCTCCCCCTTTCTCCCACCTCCTCCGTTCTCTCTCCTTATACCTTTCTCCTCTTCCGTCTCTCTCTGGTCTCCTTCCTCCTTCTCCCTTTCTTCATTCTTTCTCTCTTTCTCCTCCTCTTCTACTTTCTTCCGGCTTGCCTTCTCCTTTATTTCTCTCTTCCTTCTTCTTTATCCTCCTCCTCCTCCTCCTCCACCTTTTCCATTATTTCTCCTGCTTCCCTGTTCTTCCTTCTTCCCTTTCTTTCCTCCATTCCTTACTTCCTCTTTCTTCCGCCCTGCTTCCTCCTCTGTTCCTCCACTTATTTCCTCCTCCTCCTCCTCCTCCTCCTCTTACTCAATCACGGTCAAGCCTTTAATTCTTGGGGCGGAAGGAGGAGGAGACGATAACGACCCTGTGTGTGTGTGTGTGTGTGTGTGTGTGTGTGTGTGTGTGTGTGTGTGTGTGTGTGTGTGTGTGTGTGAAGTATGCAGAGCGCCATTACTCATTTCTCGTTTTCTTTAATTCTCTTCCTCTTTAGTTTTTTTACTTTTCTTTTATCTTTTTTTTTTTTTTTGCATTACTTCCGGGTCATATATCCCCCCCCCCCTCCCCTTGGAATGCACACGATGACTCCGGGGCGACCTTGGGAGACGGGGAGGGGGAGGGGAGGGAAAGGGGAGGGGGCAGGAGGAGAAGAAGGAAAGGGAAGGAGAGGAGGGGAGGGGGGTCAAGGAAGGAAGGGGAGGTGAGGGAAAGAGGAAAGAAAGGAAGGGAAGGAGGGGAAGAAAGGAAGGAAAGAGGGAAGGGATGGTAGGAAGAAGGAAAAGGAAGGGGGGAGGGAAAGAAGGAAAGGGAAGAGGGAGAAGGGGAAAGGGAAGAAGGAAAATGAGGGGAGAGGTAAATGGAAGAAAGGAGATAAGAAGGAAAGAGAGAAGAAGAGAAGGGAAAGAAGGAAAAGGGGTGAGTGGATGAATGAGAGAAGGAGGGAAAAAGGGAAGGAAGATGTAATTGAAGGAGAGGAATAAAGAAGCAAAGGAGGAGCGAAGGAGGGAAGAAGGGAAGGAAGGGGAATGAAGGAAAGAAGGAGGGAAGAAGGAAAGAAAGAGGCAATTGAATGAAGGAGAAAAGGAGAAGAGGAGGGAAGAAGGAAAGGAGAGACAAGGGGATGAAGGAGAAGAGGAAGGAAGGAAAGGAGAGACAAGGGAATGAAGGAGAGGAAGGAAGGAAAGGAGAGACAAAGGAATGAAGGATAAGAGGAAGGAAGGAAAGGAGAGACAAGGGAATGAAGGAGAAGAGGAAGGAAGGAAAGGAGAGACAAGGGAATGAAGGATAAGAGGAAAGAAGGAAAGGAGGATGAGTGAAACGAAGGAGAAGAGGAAAGAAGGAAGGAGGAGGAGTGAAACGAAGGAGAGAAGGAAGGAAGAAATGTGGAGGAAAGAAAAAAGGGGAGGGGGTGGAAAAAAAAGTTAAACGAAAATGGAGGGGCAGTGAAATGAAGGAGAGAAGAAGGGAAGAAGGAAGGAAGAGGGGAAGGAGAGGGGAACGGCTAAGAGGTAATGAGAGGAAACCATAAATGAGGAAGGGGAGACAGGAAGGGAGAGATGGGTGAGGGAGGAGACAGGAGAGGGAGAGTTATGGGAAGGGAGAGGAAGAGGGAGGAGAAGAAAGAGTGAAAGGGTAAAGAAAAGGGGTAAAAACTAGACTTAAAAGGGAAAAAAAGAAGAAATACATAGATAAGAAAAGGGAGAATAAGGGAGAAAGGGAGAGAGTAAAGAATGGAAGAAATAGAGGAGAACGGAAAGTGAAAGGAGAGGTAAGAGAGGGAAAAAAAGGGAGAGGAGGAAGGGAAGGAGGGAAAAAAGGGAGAGGAGGAAGGGAAGGAGGAAAAAAAGGGAGAGGAGGAAGGGAGGGAGGAAATCTATGGGTTGTTTATGAGCATGTACAATAGAAATGGAGGAGAGGAGGAAGGAGAGAGAGAGAGGAAGGAGGAAGGGAGAGAAGGGAGGGAGGGAAGGGAGAAGCATGAATAGATAAAGAAGTAAAGGACGAGAAGGAAGGGAGAGGAGGGAGGGAGGTGAAGAAGGGTGATTATGTATGGGAGACAAAAGGGAGGGAAGAGGAGAGAGGGAGAAAGAGAGAAAGGGAGGGAGAGAATGAAGGAAATAGAAAGTGTCCAAGAAAGAAGGAAAGAAAAAAAGTGACGAAGAAGGAAAGGGATGGTGGTGAAGGAAGGAGAGAGAAGAAGAGAAGGAGGGAAAAGGGAGAGAAAGAGAGGAAAGATGAAGAACAGGGAAGAATGGAGGAGAGAAAGAGGGAAGGATAAGGAAAGGCGAGGTGGAGGAATGAAGGAGAGAAGAAGAGAAGGAGGGAAAAGGGAAAGAAGGGAGAAGGGAGAGAAAGAGAGGAAAGATGAAGAATAGGGAGGAATGGAGGAGAGAAGGAGGAAGGAATAAGAAAAGGGATGGTGTTGGAGGAATGAAGGAGGAAAGGAGGGAGGGTAATGAAGGAAAGAGGAGGAGGGAAAAGGGAAAGAAGGGAGAAGGGAGAGAAAGAGAGGAAAGATGAAGAATAGGGAGGAATGGAGAAGAGATGGAGGGAAGAATAAGGAAAGGGGAGGTGTTGGAGGAATGAAGGAGGAAAGGAGGAAAGGAGGGAGGGGAATGAAGGAGAGAGAAGAAGAGGAGGGAAAAGGGAAAGAAGGGAGAAGGGAGAGAAAGAGAGGAAAAATGAAGAACAGGGAAGAATGGAGGAGAGAAAGAAGGAAAAATAAGGAAAAGGATGGTGGTGGGGGAATGAAGGAGAGAGAAGAAGAGAAGGAGGGAAAAGGGAAAGAAAGAGAGGAAAGATGAAGAATAGGGAAGAATGGAGGAGAGAAGGGAACGTGCAGAAAGGTAAGCGTGGGAAAAGGACAGGTAAGGAGATGTACATAAAAAAAAGTTTCGTAGACTGGGCGTGGGAGAAAGACAGATGGACAGGCAGACATAGACAGGTGGCAGAGGCGTGGGCAGGGCGTGAAGGGGGGGCGTGGAGACAGGTGTTAAAAAGGTAAGCGTGGGATAAGGACAGGTAAGGTGTACATTGAAAAAAAAAAAAAGTTTCGTAGAGAGGGGCGTGGGAGAAACACAGCTGGACAGGCAGACATAGACAGGTGGCAGAGGCGTGGGCAGGGCTTGTAGGGGAGGCGTGTAGACAGATGTAAAAAGGTAAGCGTGGGAAAAGGACAGGTAAACAGGTGTACATTGAAAAAAAAAAAAGTTTCGTAGACGGGGCGTGGGAGAAACACAGATGGACAGGCAGACATAGACAGGTGGCAGAGGCGTGGGCAGGGCGTGAAGGGGGGGCGTGGAGACAGGTGTTAAAAAGGTAAGCGTGGGAAAAGGACAGGTAAGTGTACATTGAAAAAAAAAAGTTTCGTAGACGGGGCGTGGGAGAAACACAGATGGACAGGCAGACATAGACAGGTGCAGAGGCGTGGGCAGGGCGTGTAGGGGGGGGCGTGGGCAGGCGTGGGGGCAGGCTATGGGCGCTGACACGTCTTGTTGGCTCCGGGTCCCGCCAGGTATTGAAGAAGTGATCAATATTTGCTGGCGAGAGAGAGAGAGAGAGAGAGAGAGAGAGAGAGAGAGAGAGAGAGAGAGAGAGAGAGAGAGAGAGAGAGAGAGAGAGAGAGAGAGAATGTTTGTTTGTGTGTTTGTTTGCTTGTACTTCTGCAATACGTAAACAACAAAAATAAATAAAAAAAGGCTAGTAATTGATGATAATGACGATGATGTGTGTGTGTGTGTGTGTGTGTGTGTGTGTGTGTGTGTGTGTGTGTGTGTGTGTGTGTGTGTTTCCTGCTAATTACCTGTCCGTCTAAATTACACGCATTCCCAGGTGAGCCAATTAAGCCAGAGCAGCTGTGTCGAGTTGTTTTTGTTGTTGATTTTTGTTATTCGTTTGATGAGATTTTGCCGACTACGAGGAAGCGAAGGAACAGAGGAGGATCATAAACGCCTGAATGAAAGAGTTTCGAGTAGCTTTATGGCCGACTTGTGCAGTATTTAGAGAGCCTTTGATTTTCTTCCTCTTCCTCTTCCTCTTTCTACTCTTCCTCTTGTACTCTTTCTCTTCTTCTTCCTCCTACTCTTCCTCCTTTTCCTACTCTTTCTACTCTTCCTCTTCTTCTTCCTCCTTCTCTTCCTCTTCGTCTTTGTACTCTTCCTCTTCTTTCTACTCTTCCTCTTCTTCTTCCTCCTTCGCTTCCTCTTCCTCTTTCTTTCTACTCTTCCTCTTCTTCTTCATCCTTCGCTTCCTCTTCCTCTTTGTACTCTTCCTTTTCTTTCTACTCTTCCTCTTCTTCTTCCTCCTTCTCTTCCTCTTCCTCTTTCTACTCTTCCTTTTCTTTCTACTCTTCCTCTTCTTCTTCCTCCTTCGCTTCCTCTTCCTCTTTCTACTCTTCCTCTTCCTTCTACTTTTCCTCCTTCGCTTCCTACTCTTTCGTCTCTCCGTCTTCCTCTTCCTCCTTCGCTTCCCCCTCTTCCTCCTCTTTCTACTCTTCCTCTTCCTCTTCCTTCTTCGCTTCCTACTTTTTCTACTCTTCCTATTCCTCTTCCTCCTTCGCTTCCTCTTCTTCCTACTCTTTCTACTCTTCCTCTTCCTCTTCCTCCATTTCCTCTTCTTTCTATTCTTCCTCTTCCTCTTTTGCTTCCTACTCTTTCTTCTCTTCCTCTTTCTCTTCTTCTTCCTCCCTCCCCTCTTCTTCCTCTCTTCCTCTTCCTCTTCCGCCTTCCTAAAATCCCAAAATCCACTTCACAGGAATACATTAAGGGACATGCAAAGACACACGCACGCAATGACACACACACACACGCACACGCACACACACACACACACACACACGCACACGCACACACACCGTATAGAATTGTGTGGTTTGTCGATCGCCAGGTCACACACACACACACACACACACACACACACACACACACACACACACACACACACACACACACACACGTACATTCTTTTTTTTTCTCTCCCTTCTTTCCCTTTTTCTTTTTTTCCTCTTTCCTCCCTTTCTTATTCTCCCTTTCCCCCTCCCCTCCTTTTCCCTCCCTTCCTTTGACTTAAACTCCCTTAAAAGAGAATCAAAACACCTCTTCAATCAACCTTAATTAGTACCTTTTTTTTAACTTAAAGAAATTCAAGTTTTTATTATATATTTTTTAGGAAAGTCACTGTAGAGAAAGATTTATATGTTTATCTGTCTATTTATTTATTAGATTTATTTATTGTTGTTTTATGCGTGTTTTTCTTCCTCTTTTTCATGCATAGAAATAAGAAAAAAAGCATGTATTTATTTTGTTGTTGTTGTTGTTGTTGTTGTTGTTGTTGTTGTTGATTTCCTCTTTTATTATATAGCCCACTTTTACTTTTTTACTTTTTACTATTTTACATTTTTTACTTGATTTACTAAAGTGTTATTTTACTTATTTTATTTGTTTTTCCTATTTACTGTCCTCTTACCTGACTTATTTTACGTGCATCTTGTGGGTCAGGTGTGGCGGCTCATTAAGGGGTCACATCCTTCGCCAGGTATTCTCCAGGTAGGCTCCAGGTAGTGTGGGTCAGGTGGAGGCAATCAACATCCGGGTCGGGTCATTAATTTTTCACCTGTATGATACCGCGTCCACCTGTGAATATTTTATGACCGTAAGAATGATAAGACTTCCTCACCTCTGTCTCTGTCTGTCTGTCTGTCTGTCTGTCTGTCTGTCTGTGTGTTTTTCTGTCTGTGTGTCTATCTGTCTGTCTGTCTGTCTGTCTGTCTGTTTGTGTGTTTTCTGTCTGTGTGTCTATATGTCTGTCTGTCTGTCTGTCTGTCTGTGTCTCCCTCTCTCTCTCTCTCTTTATCTTCCTCTCTCCTCTCCTCTCCTTCCATCTTAATTTTCTCCGTCTGTCTGTCTGTCTAACTTTCTTTATTACAACATTTTTCTTTTTTTCTTCTTCCTTTTCTGTTTTTTTGCTTGTTAGTTTCTTCTTTTCATACCTTACACTCTTATCTTTCTCTCTCTTCCTTTATCTATCTATCTATCTATCTATCTATCTATCTATCTATCTATATCTCCATTACAACATCCAACCTCTTCTTCCTTTCCTATTTCTCTCTGTTTTATTTTCCTTCCCTTCTTACCTCTGATTATTACCTCTCTCTCTCAGTCATCATCATCATCATCATCATCCAATTACTCCATTTCCCGTTTTCCTTCTAATAAGCCCAAAAGAAGCCATTCAATTAGTCCACCTTGAAGCTAATCCGCCATTCAGGTAAATTATTCTATTACGCTGATCAAGACTTCTTCGTTGGGACCATTTGAAAGGCAGACTTAGATACATTTTTTTCTTTACTTTCTTACTTTACTTTATTTAACTTTATTTTATGTTCTTCACTTATCTTCTTCTGTGTCTTCTATTTACTTTATTTTTTTCTCCTGTGTCTTTTTTCTTACTTTCTTATAAATAATACTTTACTTTATTTTTTCTCCTGTTTTTTATCTTACTTTCTTACTTTACTTTATTTAACTTTATTTTATTTTATTCACTTATCTTCTTCTGTGTCTTCTATTTACTTTATTTTTTTCTCCTGTGTCTTTTTTCTCACTTTCTTACTTTACTTTATTTTTTCTCCTGTTTTTTTTATCTTACTTTCTTACTTTACTTTACTTTATTTTCTTATCTTATCTTCTTCTGTGTCTACTATTTACTTTATTTTCTCTCCTGTGTCTTTTTTATTTTCTTTCTGTATTTTCTTTATTCTTCATCTTGCTTTATTTTTCTTTTATATCTGATGTATCTTTTTCTTCTTTATCTTTTTTATTTTCTTCTGTTTTCTTTCATTTTCATCTTTATCCGTTTCATTTTTCTTCTCTATTTTCTGTACCTTTTTTCTTCTTCTTTATCTTCTTTATTTTTCTTCTGTCTCGTCATTTTTCTTATGTATCTTTCGTATCTTCTTCAATGTATCTTCTGTATGTACTGTATCTTTCTTCTCTATCTTTACCTTTCTTCTTTACCTATGTATCTTCTTTATTCTTCATCTGTATCTTCTTCATTTCTCTTCTGTATCTTCTGTATCTTTCTCCTTTATCTATGTATCTTTTTTTTTTTTTTCATCGGTATCTTTTTCATTTTTCTTCCGTATCTTATGTATCGTTCTTATTTATTACTGTATTATCTTTCTTTTTCATCGGTATCTTCATTTTTCTTCTGTATCTTCTCTATCTTTCTTTTGTACCTCCTTTATTTATATTTTTCTCGTATCATCTGCATTCCCGTGTCTGTATCATGCCCTCCTCCTCCCCCTTCCTTTTTAACTCCCTCCCCTTTTCTGTAACTCTCAAATCTCGCCTCTAATCAAAACGTCTTCATCGGGATCATTTGAAAAGCAATCTTCCCACCGAGAGATCTTTCCTTTCCTTACATGTGTTGGGAGCGTAAGGTTAGTGATTACAGGTGTACGTGTGTGTGTGTGTGTGTGTGTGTGTGTGTGTGTGTGTGTTTGTGTTTGTGTTTGTGTTTGTGTTTTCTTATTCCAGGCAATGAAAGGTATAGTTGTGTAAGAGTGTCTGTTTTTATGTTTGTTGAGTTATTGTCTAGTTTTAATCATAAGTTGTTCTTTTCTTTTATTTCCTGTTTTCACGTTATTCTTTTTCTTGTGTTTTGGTCATCCTTCTTATTCTCATCATCATCATCATCATCATTTCTTCGTGGATTTAACTTTATTTTTTTACATTTTTTTTCCAGTTTCAAAGATCAAAGGTTACTCAAAACGGTCACTTCTTGGTCATCCTCATCCTCATCGAAAGAAAATAAGAATAGGCAGACAGACATATAAGAAGGAAGGAACAAATAAAGAAAGCAAGAGAAAAGAAGGAAGCAAGGAAGAGAGAAAGAAACATAGATAAATAGAAAGGAAGCAAGAATGAAAGAAAGAGAGAAAGGAAGGAAGGAAGGGAAAGCAAAGGAAGGTATAAGGAAGGACAAACTACAGAAGTACGACTAATTGTTTATATCTGCAAATAGGGAAGTAATTGAGTGATCTATACAAGTTTTCGGGCAGGAGGGAAGTCATCTTTTTTTTCTTTTCTTCGTGTATTTAACTTCCTTCTTTACCTCAGTACAGTTTTTCCTTTTTATTGGGACAGACAGAGAGATAATTCAAACGGTCACTTCTTTCGTGCTCCTTTTCTTCAACCTCCTTCTCCTCATCCTTATCATCTTTCTTCTTTTACTCAATACATTTTTTCTGGTTGCTGAGGTCAAACTAAGGAAGTATTCGAGGATATCTAAACGGTCACTCCTTGGTTATCCTTCTCCTCCTCATCTCTTTCCTTTTACTCAATACTTTTTTACTGGTTGCTGAGGTCAAACAAAGGAAGTATTGAAGGATCTAAACGTTCAGTCCTTGGTCCTCCTCCTCCTCCTCATCTTTCTTCTTTTACTCAATACTTTTTTTCTGGTTGCTGAGGTCAAACAAAGGAAGTATTCAAGGATCCAAACGGTCAGTCCTTGGTCCTCCTCCTCCTCCTTCTCTTTTCTTCGTGGGTTCAACTTCCTCTTTTAGTCCAATACATTCCTTCCGCTCCTGAGGTCAAACACCCGCCAGTGCATGTCAGCGAGAGGTTTACCGCGGCA